>NC_080690.1:0-7500 GCF_030445035.2 Dasypus novemcinctus
ACCCTAACCCTAACCCTAACCCTAACCCTAACCCTAACCCTAACCCTAACCCTAACCCTAACCCTAACCCTAACCCTAACCCTAACCCTAACCCTAACCCTAACCCTAACCCTAACCCTAACCCTAACCCTAACCCTAACCCTAACCCTAACCCTAACCCTAACCCTAACCCTAACCCTAACCCTAACCCTAACCCTAACCCTAACCCTAACCCTAACCCTAACCCTAACCCTAACCCTAACCCTAACCCTAACCCTAACCCTAACCCTAACCCTAACCCTAACCCTAACCCTAACCCTAACCCTAACCCTAACCCTAACCCTAACCCTAACCCTAACCCTAACCCTAACCCTAACCCTAACCCTAACCCTAACCCTAACCCTAACCCTAACCCTAACCCTAACCCTAACCCTAACCCTAACCCTAACCCTAACCCTAACCCTAACCCTAACCCTAACCCTAACCCTAACCCTAACCCTAACCCTAACCCTAACCCTAACCCTAACCCTAACCCTAACCCTAACCCTAACCCTAACCCTAACCCTAACCCTAACCCTAACCCTAACCCTAACCCTAACCCTAACCCTAACCCTAACCCTAACCCTAACCCTAACCCTAACCCTAACCCTAACCCTAACCCTAACCCTAACCCTAACCCTAACCCTAACCCTAACCCTAACCCTAACCCTAACCCTAACCCTAACCCTAACCCTAACCCTAACCCTAACCCTAACCCTAACCCTAACCCTAACCCTAACCCTAACCCTAACCCTAACCCTAACCCTAACCCTAACCCTAACCCTAACCCTAACCCTAACCCTAACCCTAACCCTAACCCTAACCCTAACCCTAACCCTAACCCTAACCCTAACCCTAACCCTAACCCTAACCCTAACCCTAACCCTAACCCTAACCCTAACCCTAACCCTAACCCTAACCCTAACCCTAACCCTAACCCTAACCCTAACCCTAACCCTAACCCTAACCCTAACCCTAACCCTAACCCTAACCCTAACCCTAACCCTAACCCTAACCCTAACCCTAACCCTAACCCTAACCCTAACCCTAACCCTAACCCTAACCCTAACCCTAACCCTAACCCTAACCCTAACCCTAACCCTAACCCTAACCCTAACCCTAACCCTAACCCTAACCCTAACCCTAACCCTAACCCTAACCCTAACCCTAACCCTAACCCTAACCCTAACCCTAACCCTAACCCTAACCCTAACCCTAACCCTAACCCTAACCCTAACCCTAACCCTAACCCTAACCCTAACCCTAACCCTAACCCTAACCCTAACCCTAACCCTAACCCTAACCCTAACCCTAACCCTAACCCTAACCCTAACCCTAACCCTAACCCTAACCCTAACCCTAACCCTAACCCTAACCCTAACCCTAACCCTAACCCTAACCCTAACCCTAACCCTAACCCTAACCCTAACCCTAACCCTAACCCTAACCCTAACCCTAACCCTAACCCTAACCCTAACCCTAACCCTAACCCTAACCCTAACCCTAACCCTAACCCTAACCCTAACCCTAACCCTAACCCTAACCCTAACCCTAACCCTAACCCTAACCCTAACCCTAACCCTAACCCTAACCCTAACCCTAACCCTAACCCTAACCCTAACCCTAACCCTAACCCTAACCCTAACCCTAACCCTAACCCTAACCCTAACCCTAACCCTAACCCTAACCCTAACCCTAACCCTAACCCTAACCCTAACCCTAACCCTAACCCTAACCCTAACCCTAACCCTAACCCTAACCCTAACCCTAACCCTAACCCTAACCCTAACCCTAACCCTAACCCTAACCCTAACCCTAACCCTAACCCTAACCCTAACCCTAACCCTAACCCTAACCCTAACCCTAACCCTAACCCTAACCCTAACCCTAACCCTAACCCTAACCCTAACCCTAACCCTAACCCTAACCCTAACCCTAACCCTAACCCTAACCCTAACCCTAACCCTAACCCTAACCCTAACCCTAACCCTAACCCTAACCCTAACCCTAACCCTAACCCTAACCCTAACCCTAACCCTAACCCTAACCCTAACCCTAACCCTAACCCTAACCCTAACCCTAACCCTAACCCTAACCCTAACCCTAACCCTAACCCTAACCCTAACCCTAACCCTAACCCTAACCCTAACCCTAACCCTAACCCTAACCCTAACCCTAACCCTAACCCTAACCCTAACCCTAACCCTAACCCTAACCCTAACCCTAACCCTAACCCTAACCCTAACCCTAACCCTAACCCTAACCCTAACCCTAACCCTAACCCTAACCCTAACCCTAACCCTAACCCTAACCCTAACCCTAACCCTAACCCTAACCCTAACCCTAACCCTAACCCTAACCCTAACCCTAACCCTAACCCTAACCCTAACCCTAACCCTAACCCTAACCCTAACCCTAACCCTAACCCTAACCCTAACCCTAACCCTAACCCTAACCCTAACCCTAACCCTAACCCTAACCCTAACCCTAACCCTAACCCTAACCCTAACCCTAACCCTAACCCTAACCCTAACCCTAACCCTAACCCTAACCCTAACCCTAACCCTAACCCTAACCCTAACCCTAACCCTAACCCTAACCCTAACCCTAACCCTAACCCTAACCCTAACCCTAACCCTAACCCTAACCCTAACCCTAACCCTAACCCTAACCCTAACCCTAACCCTAACCCTAACCCTAACCCTAACCCTAACCCTAACCCTAACCCTAACCCTAACCCTAACCCTAACCCTAACCCTAACCCTAACCCTAACCCTAACCCTAACCCTAACCCTAACCCTAACCCTAACCCTAACCCTAACCCTAACCCTAACCCTAACCCTAACCCTAACCCTAACCCTAACCCTAACCCTAACCCTAACCCTAACCCTAACCCTAACCCTAACCCTAACCCTAACCCTAACCCTAACCCTAACCCTAACCCTAACCCTAACCCTAACCCTAACCCTAACCCTAACCCTAACCCTAACCCTAACCCTAACCCTAACCCTAACCCTAACCCTAACCCTAACCCTAACCCTAACCCTAACCCTAACCCTAACCCTAACCCTAACCCTAACCCTAACCCTAACCCTAACCCTAACCCTAACCCTAACCCTAACCCTAACCCTAACCCTAACCCTAACCCTAACCCTAACCCTAACCCTAACCCTAACCCTAACCCTAACCCTAACCCTAACCCTAACCCTAACCCTAACCCTAACCCTAACCCTAACCCTAACCCTAACCCTAACCCTAACCCTAACCCTAACCCTAACCCTAACCCTAACCCTAACCCTAACCCTAACCCTAACCCTAACCCTAACCCTAACCCTAACCCTAACCCTAACCCTAACCCTAACCCTAACCCTAACCCTAACCCTAACCCTAACCCTAACCCTAACCCTAACCCTAACCCTAACCCTAACCCTAACCCTAACCCTAACCCTAACCCTAACCCTAACCCTAACCCTAACCCTAACCCTAACCCTAACCCTAACCCTAACCCTAACCCTAACCCTAACCCTAACCCTAACCCTAACCCTAACCCTAACCCTAACCCTAACCCTAACCCTAACCCTAACCCTAACCCTAACCCTAACCCTAACCCTAACCCTAACCCTAACCCTAACCCTAACCCTAACCCTAACCCTAACCCTAACCCTAACCCTAACCCTAACCCTAACCCTAACCCTAACCCTAACCCTAACCCTAACCCTAACCCTAACCCTAACCCTAACCCTAACCCTAACCCTAACCCTAACCCTAACCCTAACCCTAACCCTAACCCTAACCCTAACCCTAACCCTAACCCTAACCCTAACCCTAACCCTAACCCTAACCCTAACCCTAACCCTAACCCTAACCCTAACCCTAACCCTAACCCTAACCCTAACCCTAACCCTAACCCTAACCCTAACCCTAACCCTAACCCTAACCCTAACCCTAACCCTAACCCTAACCCTAACCCTAACCCTAACCCTAACCCTAACCCTAACCCTAACCCTAACCCTAACCCTAACCCTAACCCTAACCCTAACCCTAACCCTAACCCTAACCCTAACCCTAACCCTAACCCTAACCCTAACCCTAACCCTAACCCTAACCCTAACCCTAACCCTAACCCTAACCCTAACCCTAACCCTAACCCTAACCCTAACCCTAACCCTAACCCTAACCCTAACCCTAACCCTAACCCTAACCCTAACCCTAACCCTAACCCTAACCCTAACCCTAACCCTAACCCTAACCCTAACCCTAACCCTAACCCTAACCCTAACCCTAACCCTAACCCTAACCCTAACCCTAACCCTAACCCTAACCCTAACCCTAACCCTAACCCTAACCCTAACCCTAACCCTAACCCTAACCCTAACCCTAACCCTAACCCTAACCCTAACCCTAACCCTAACCCTAACCCTAACCCTAACCCTAACCCTAACCCTAACCCTAACCCTAACCCTAACCCTAACCCTAACCCTAACCCTAACCCTAACCCTAACCCTAACCCTAACCCTAACCCTAACCCTAACCCTAACCCTAACCCTAACCCTAACCCTAACCCTAACCCTAACCCTAACCCTAACCCTAACCCTAACCCTAACCCTAACCCTAACCCTAACCCTAACCCTAACCCTAACCCTAACCCTAACCCTAACCCTAACCCTAACCCTAACCCTAACCCTAACCCTAACCCTAACCCTAACCCTAACCCTAACCCTAACCCTAACCCTAACCCTAACCCTAACCCTAACCCTAACCCTAACCCTAACCCTAACCCTAACCCTAACCCTAACCCTAACCCTAACCCTAACCCTAACCCTAACCCTAACCCTAACCCTAACCCTAACCCTAACCCTAACCCTAACCCTAACCCTAACCCTAACCCTAACCCTAACCCTAACCCTAACCCTAACCCTAACCCTAACCCTAACCCTAACCCTAACCCTAACCCTAACCCTAACCCTAACCCTAACCCTAACCCTAACCCTAACCCTAACCCTAACCCTAACCCTAACCCTAACCCTAACCCTAACCCTAACCCTAACCCTAACCCTAACCCTAACCCTAACCCTAACCCTAACCCTAACCCTAACCCTAACCCTAACCCTAACCCTAACCCTAACCCTAACCCTAACCCTAACCCTAACCCTAACCCTAACCCTAACCCTAACCCTAACCCTAACCCTAACCCTAACCCTAACCCTAACCCTAACCCTAACCCTAACCCTAACCCTAACCCTAACCCTAACCCTAACCCTAACCCTAACCCTAACCCTAACCCTAACCCTAACCCTAACCCTAACCCTAACCCTAACCCTAACCCTAACCCTAACCCTAACCCTAACCCTAACCCTAACCCTAACCCTAACCCTAACCCTAACCCTAACCCTAACCCTAACCCTAACCCTAACCCTAACCCTAACCCTAACCCTAACCCTAACCCTAACCCTAACCCTAACCCTAACCCTAACCCTAACCCTAACCCTAACCCTAACCCTAACCCTAACCCTAACCCTAACCCTAACCCTAACCCTAACCCTAACCCTAACCCTAACCCTAACCCTAACCCTAACCCTAACCCTAACCCTAACCCTAACCCTAACCCTAACCCTAACCCTAACCCTAACCCTAACCCTAACCCTAACCCTAACCCTAACCCTAACCCTAACCCTAACCCTAACCCTAACCCTAACCCTAACCCTAACCCTAACCCTAACCCTAACCCTAACCCTAACCCTAACCCTAACCCTAACCCTAACCCTAACCCTAACCCTAACCCTAACCCTAACCCTAACCCTAACCCTAACCCTAACCCTAACCCTAACCCTAACCCTAACCCTAACCCTAACCCTAACCCTAACCCTAACCCTAACCCTAACCCTAACCCTAACCCTAACCCTAACCCTAACCCTAACCCTAACCCTAACCCTAACCCTAACCCTAACCCTAACCCTAACCCTAACCCTAACCCTAACCCTAACCCTAACCCTAACCCTAACCCTAACCCTAACCCTAACCCTAACCCTAACCCTAACCCTAACCCTAACCCTAACCCTAACCCTAACCCTAACCCTAACCCTAACCCTAACCCTAACCCTAACCCTAACCCTAACCCTAACCCTAACCCTAACCCTAACCCTAACCCTAACCCTAACCCTAACCCTAACCCTAACCCTAACCCTAACCCTAACCCTAACCCTAACCCTAACCCTAACCCTAACCCTAACCCTAACCCTAACCCTAACCCTAACCCTAACCCTAACCCTAACCCTAACCCTAACCCTAACCCTAACCCTAACCCTAACCCTAACCCTAACCCTAACCCTAACCCTAACCCTAACCCTAACCCTAACCCTAACCCTAACCCTAACCCTAACCCTAACCCTAACCCTAACCCTAACCCTAACCCTAACCCTAACCCTAACCCTAACCCTAACCCTAACCCTAACCCTAACCCTAACCCTAACCCTAACCCTAACCCTAACCCTAACCCTAACCCTAACCCTAACCCTAACCCTAACCCTAACCCTAACCCTAACCCTAACCCTAACCCTAACCCTAACCCTAACCCTAACCCTAACCCTAACCCTAACCCTAACCCTAACCCTAACCCTAACCCTAACCCTAACCCTAACCCTAACCCTAACCCTAACCCTAACCCTAACCCTAACCCTAACCCTAACCCTAACCCTAACCCTAACCCTAACCCTAACCCTAACCCTAACCCTAACCCTAACCCTAACCCTAACCCTAACCCTAACCCTAACCCTAACCCTAACCCTAACCCTAACCCTAACCCTAACCCTAACCCTAACCCTAACCCTAACCCTAACCCTAACCCTAACCCTAACCCTAACCCTAACCCTAACCCTAACCCTAACCCTAACCCTAACCCTAACCCTAACCCTAACCCTAACCCTAACCCTAACCCTAACCCTAACCCTAACCCTAACCCTAACCCTAACCCTAACCCTAACCCTAACCCTAACCCTAACCCTAACCCTAACCCTAACCCTAACCCTAACCCTAACCCTAACCCTAACCCTAACCCTAACCCTAACCCTAACCCTAACCCTAACCCTAACCCTAACCCTAACCCTAACCCTAACCCTAACCCTAACCCTAACCCTAACCCTAACCCTAACCCTAACCCTAACCCTAACCCTAACCCTAACCCTAACCCTAACCCTAACCCTAACCCTAACCCTAACCCTAACCCTAACCCTAACCCTAACCCTAACCCTAACCCTAACCCTAACCCTAACCCTAACCCTAACCCTAACCCTAACCCTAACCCTAACCCTAACCCTAACCCTAACCCTAACCCTAACCCTAACCCTAACCCTAACCCTAACCCTAACCCTAACCCTAACCCTAACCCTAACCCTAACCCTAACCCTAACCCTAACCCTAACCCTAACCCTAACCCTAACCCTAACCCTAACCCTAACCCTAACCCTAACCCTAACCCTAACCCTA
>NC_080690.1:2110000-2278379 GCF_030445035.2 Dasypus novemcinctus
GAGCCCAGGGCCAGACGGCTTCACAGGTGAATTCTACAAAACATTCCGGAAAGAACTAACACCAATCCTGTTGAAACTATTCCAAAAAATCGAAACAGAAGGAACACTGCCTAATTCCTTCTATGATGCCAACATTACCCTAGTACCAAAGCCAAACAAAGACACCACAAGAAAGGAAAATTACAGACCAATTTCTCTAATGAACCTAGACGCAAAAATACTTAACAAAATACTTGCTAATCGTATTCAACAACACATTAAACGAATTATACACCATGACCAAGTGGGATTTATCCCAGGTATGCAAGGATGGTTCAACATAAGAAAATCAATCAATGTAATACACCATATAAACAGATTGAGAGAAAAAAACCACATGATTATATCTATAGATGCAGAAAAGGCATTTGACAAAATACAGCACCCCTTCCTGATAAAAACACTCCAAAAGATCGGAATACAAGGAAACTTTTTGAACATGATAAAGAGTATATATGAAAAACCTAAAGCCAACATTGTTTACAATGGCGAAGTCCTGAAATCCTTCCCTCTAAAATCAGGAACAAGACAAGGATGCCCATTGTCTCCGCTCCTATTTAACATTGTCTTGGAAGTACTGGCTCGAGCACTGAGACAAGAACCAGATATAAAAGGCATTCAAATTGGAAGGGAAGAAGTCAAAATTTCATTATTTGCAGATGACATGATCCTATATATAGAAAACCCTGAGAGATCTTCAACAAAGCTCCTAGAACTCATAAATGAGTTTAGCAAAGTCGCAGGTTATAAGATCAATGCGCAAAAATCAGTAGCATTTCTATACACCAATAATGAGCAAGATCAGGAGGAAATCAAGAAACAAATACCATTCACAATAGTAAATAAAAAAATCAAATACTTAGGAATAAATTTAACTAAAGAGGTAAAAAACTTATACATCGAGAACTATACAAGATTGTTCAAGGAAATCAAAGAAGACCTAAATAAATGGAAGAATATTCCCTGTTCATGGATAGGAAGACTGAATATTATTAAGATGTCTATCCTACCAAAACTGATCTACACATTCAATGCAATCCCAATAAAAATCAACACAGCCTTCTTTAAGGAACTAGAAAAACTAACTATGAAATTTATTTGGAATAAAAAGAGGCCCCGAACAGCCAAAGACATATTGAAAAAGAAAAACGAAATAGGAGGAATCACACTTCCTGACTTCAAAACATACTACAAAGCTACAGTAGTGAAAACAGCATGGTACTGGCATAAGGAGAGACACACAGACCAATGGAATCGAATTGAAAGTTCAGATATAGAACCTCATGTATATAGCCATATAATATTCGATAAAGCCACCAAACCCTCTCAACTGGGAGAGAATGGCCTATTCAACAAATGGTGCCTGGAGAACTGGATAGCCATATGTAGAAGAATGAAAGAGGATTACCATCTCACACCTTATACAAAGATCAACTCTAGATGGATCAAAGACCTAAATATAAGAGCCAAGACCATAAAGACCTTAGAAAGCAGTGTAGGGAAACATCTACAGGACCTTGTAATAGGAAATGGCTTCATGAATATCACACCAAAAGCACGAGCAGCAAAAGAACAAATAGATAAATGGGACTACCTCAAAATTAAAGCCTTCTGCACCTCAAAGGAGTTTGTCAAGAAAGTAAAAAGGGACCCCACACAATGGGAGAAAATATTTGGCAACCATATATCTGATAAGAGACTTATAACTTGCATATATAAAGAACTCATAGATCTCGAAAACAAAAAGATAAACAACCCATTTAAAAAATGGGAAAAAGATTTAAACAGACACTTCTCCAAAGAAGAAATACAAATGGCTAAAAAGCACATGAAAAAATGCTCCAAATCCCTAGCTATCAGGGAAATGCAAATCAAAACTACAATGAGATACCATCTTACTCCCATAAGATTGGCAGCCATGAAAAAAACAGTAGAATACAAATGCTGGAGAGGATGTGAAGAAAGGGGAACACTCATCCATTGCTGGTGGGAATGCAGAAGGATCCAACCATTCTGGAGGACAGTTTGGCAGTTTCTCAAAAAATTATCCATAGATTTGCCATATGACCCAGCAATACCACTGCTGGGTATATACCCATCAGATCTGAAAACAAGGACACAAACCGATATATGTACACCAATGTTCATAGCAGCATTGTTCACCATCGCCAAAAGTTGGAATCAATCCAAAAGTCCATCAACAGATGAGTGGATCAATAAAATGTGGTATATACACACAATGGAATACTACTCAGCTGTAAGAACCAATACACTACAATCGCACGTGATAACATGGATGAACCTTGAGAATCTTATGTTAAGTGAAGCAACCCAGGCATTGAAGGACAAATACTATATGACCTCAATGATATGAAATAAGTTAACTGCCTCAGAGAGCTAGAGTCTGGAAAAGTGGCTTACTGGAAATCGGGGGGTGGAGGAAGGATGTGAGTTAATGTCTGTAGGGGTGGAATCTGTGATGAGCTGGGGGTAAGTATGAGCACAAAGAAGGGACAAAATGGGGGCAAGGGGTTACCTTCGGGTGGGGTTTTCTGGGTTTGAGGGGGGCTGGGGATGGGAAGAGGGGTAATATGGTCCAAGAAATAGGTGGGAGGGAGGGACAACATACAAACATGGGAGAGTGCCAGAAGTTTGTTGAGAACTAAATGTTGAGTAAAACGTATCAAAGTATAAGTAGGAGGGTCACCTGGTTAGGACGCTCAGGGGGTATGGTCTGATGCAGGACGGACTCCGGAGGGAATAGCTGAAGGCTCATTTTGCCAAGGTGCGTTCTACCATTGGGTGGGGTGGACCCATATCCTGGGGAAGACTAATGCCGACAAATAGAGAGAACTGTATCTCTCGTGAGAAAGGACGGCTCCCAGGGCATTAGATTGGCAGGCGTTGTGGGCCCTAAGGGGAGGGGAAAATGGACGTGCAATGGATGGAACAAAGGTAAATAAGGGGGCAAAAGAGGAGTTATGTGAGAGTACACGAGGATGAATATAAAACAGCTAATATTACACCAAAAACATATAGGGGACGACAGACTAATAATGAAAACCATAAGACAAAACATAGGATAACTAAAAAATTTAGAAAACTGTACAACCTAAAGTATGGACCACATAGTAAGCACAAATGTTACCTTGTTTGAAAACTATAGTTTCGGAATCTGTACATCAGTTTCAGGAAATATGATATGAATAAGTTAAAAGATTATTGCTGTGGAAGGGAAAAGGTTTTATGGTGGATCTGGGGAAATACTGTATATTGTATATACGAATTTTGGTGATCTAAGACTCTTCTGAAGCTGACATTATGTTGGGATTCACTTTACGGGAAGTTTTGGATCACAGAGTGGTTCAACAATGGCAGCGGAGGAATACTGATATGGGATGTTATTGACAGGATATATATGGTTGACAGGGAGTTATACAGGGCATATGCCCAGGGTATATGGTAATGTCTATATATACTCATAGTGGAAACAATTAAAAACAACAGCTGGGGGGATACTGGGCTCCTGGCCGGGGGGTCACTGTTGTGGGCCCTGGGAGAGCAGCGGCAATCCTCCAGGTGCAACGGCAAGAACCAGGAAGGAAGGAGGGCCCAACAGTGGGCCCTTGATATTAATGGCTACACTTTTGAGCCTATGCACCTGCAATAAGAACAAGGCCTAGAGTAGCATTGTGCCTGGGGGTTTCCTCCTGACAGCCTTCATGTTACTCAAATGTGGCCACTCTCACAGCCAAACTCAGCGTGTAGATGTGATGCATTCCCCCCAGCGTGGGACACGACACCCGGGGATGAGCCTCCCTGGCACCGAGGGATCACTACCACATACCAGCTGAAGAAGCAACTAGAAAATGACCTTGAATTAAAGATTCAATGCGGAACAGCAGAATATACCTGTCTACATATAATAACATGACTTCGGGAAGCGGTTTGACCTAATGTAAGGGGGAAATGGAGAGGAGAAATGAGATTATAAGGCTGTGAGTCTCTAAAAAAGAGTCTGGAGGTTGTCAGAAGGAATACCCCTATGTACAACTGAACAGAGTCTAAGAGACAGATAAGGTAGATACAACCCCAGGTATTGGTTCTTTTGAGGGATAAAGAGACCCACGGGTTCTATGGTCATGGCAGAAGGGGTTCACTGCCATGACAGATGGCCCTTCTTTGGAGCTGGTGTTTCTGCGTGATGGAAATGGACTCAGAGGGGATCTCTTTTCACAAGACTTGCATGCTACTTTATTGGAATTGTATTTGGTGCTGAGTTTAAGATATATGTAGGGGATTTGAATCTCTGGACTGATAATATGACACCCAGGCCCAGAGCCTCAACAGACTTCAGCTCCTACACTTCGACTTATTGGACTTACTCCACTCAGCTAACATGGAGTTGAAGAAGGTCAACCACCACAGCATGGAGCCTAGAGTGTCTACAACTAGAAGCGGGAAGAGTGCATCCAGTACCCATGTGGAATCTAAGCCCTCACTTGACATAGGTGTGCAATGGACACAACCAATCCAATGTCCACAGAGGAAATGTGAAATGGGTGTGGGAACGGTAGCCATGGGGGCTGCTGGGTGTGGGGAACGGGAGGAAGAGATGAGATGTGGAGGCGTTTTCGGGACGTGGAGTTGTCCTGGATACTGCTTCACGGACAATTACGGGACACTGTAGATCCCCCCAGGGCCCACTGGATGGAACGTGAGAGAGTCTGGGCTATGATGTGGACCATTGACTATGGGGTGCAGTGATGCTCAGAGATGAACTTACCAGGTGCAATGGATGTATCACGATGATGGGAGAGAGTGTTGCTGTGGGGGGAGTGGGGGGCGGGGGCGGTGGGGTTGAATGGGACCTCATATATATATTTTAATGTAATTAAAAAATAATAATAATAAATAAATATTAAAAAAAAAATAAAAATAAAGGCCGGTGCCTGGCAGAACCCCCGTAGCTCGCCCCCACCTGTGCCAGACCCGCCCGAGCCTGGGAGGAGAGCTGGGGCGGGCGAGGGCGAGCAGAGGGCCCTGTGGACCACGGTGAAGGCAGCGTCACCCGGAAAGCTGGGGCCCTCACACTGACCAGCATCGCGCCACCGGGAGCTGGCTGGGGACACGTCGCTACTGTCTGGCTGTGTCGCAATGGAAGCGGTGAAAAGCGCCCAGTGTTAGAGACGGCTTTGGACGAAATAAAATTGCTCAAATGTGCTCAAGAAAGTGACTCCAGGGGCCCGATCAGGACACAGAGCAGAGCTAATGGACGCCGCATGACCGCGGCAGGGACGGAACGCAGGCCCGCAGGGTCGTGAGGTGCTGGGTCGCCGTCTCAAGGGGCCACGAGTTCCAGCTGCTGAGGCCTCCCAGCACGCTGTGCGAGGACCGTCACTCGACAGGCTCGTCACGGTTCAGAAGTCTAACGGTGAGCGTGAGGTCATTCGCACTGACGTGGAGCGGGCAGACATCCCGTGTGTGTGGACGACGCCGTGAGCCGAGGGGCGGCCGAGGCCACCCAGTGGCAGAGAGCAGCGCTCCTCTTCCTTCAGGGTCTGCAGTGAGTACAGCTCCACTACAAAAACCTACAGGAAAAATATCTAAAGGAAAAGGGAAAACTGAAAAAGAGGAGGCAGGCTGAGTTACCAGGAAAACACCTGCAGAGAAAAGAAGAATTAGAGCGAGAAGCTGAAAGGAAAATAACAGAGGAGAACACCACCTCGGTCGTGCCTTCCAATCCGCAAGATGAAGAATCTCACTCTGAGGTACAACTGAAAACAGCAGAGCTAGAGGGGCCCACTGAGGGAGAGACTGCAAATCCGACCCCGAGGATCAGGAGGAGAAAGGAGATGAGATGCCGAGAAAGGAAATGCTGAGCAAGGTGAAGACGATGCTGGACTAGAACCTGCAAACACAGACCCTGCATGGCCTGAACCACCCAGCCGACGGCCGCATTGAGAACGGCCCACTCTTACTGGAACAGCAGCTAGACGACGAAGACGATGACGAAGACTGCCCAAATCCTGAGGAACGCAGCCCTGATGAGCCAAACGCACAAAGTGATTACAGCGTAACAACAACTGCGAACAATTCAACGGTGAATTGTCAAATGGATGACATCAAATCCCAGAGTCACCGTTTCCAGGACTGTCCACTTCCTGTTCTCAAGGCCCTTAGCCCCTGAGGCCCGTGGCTCTGCATTTTCCGAGGGTTCTCCACCTACCAAACAAGAGGAAAGCAGTCCATCCCATGCCAGAAGCAGGATGGTTTCAGCCCCCAGCACTGGAGATTTGCCAACAACAAAAGCCAGGCAGTTGACTTGTTGGCGAATCCCCTGGATCCATGGAATGCACATAAAACTAAGAGTTAAAATTGCTGACCTGGGAAATGGTTGTTGGGTGCACGATCACGTCACAGAAGACATCCACACGCATCAGCATAGATCCACAGAGGTTCTAAGAGGAGCAGGTCACAGTACACCTGCTGGCGTATGAGTATGGCGAGTATGGCTTGAGCTGGCAACAGAAGATTGTTTGTTTGAACCACATTCTGGGGAAGACTATTCCAGAGATGAAGATCACACAGCATTGATCACTGAACTGCTATGCACAGGAAATACTCCCAGGCGCCTTTCACCAGAAAAGGAGGGTGCGGCATTATCACTGAGCCAAAGTGCAGAAGCCGCTGGGAGGCGCTTGTGGAAAAGGACAGCTGGCCCCAAGAAGATGCAGCAAGGTTTACAAATTTCCTGACCCCAGTGTTAGAAAAGGTTCCAGAAAAACGAGCATCTGCTGGTGAATGCCTTTAGCATCCTTGGTCGAATTTTTAGATTCTACAAATAAAGCCTTCTGAACTAGCAGGTGCTTTCCAGCACACTGGACCTAAACGGTGATGCTCATTCTCTAACACAAGTGAGCTGGCTTCATCCTCAGATCTCTGCTTCGAGGTGCTGCTTCTTGACATTGTGCTGTTTGGGCTCTGTGTTCCCGGGGCAGGGTGGTCTTTTATCTTCAGCCAAGTAGTTTACTGACCCACTTTCTTCTGGGAACAATAACTTATCTCTAAGCATTGTTTCCTGTGCTGTGTGACAGTTAAATGTCATTTTTTGAACAAAAAAAAATACTTTCCTTCTTGTGTTTTGGCAGGTTTTGTAACTACTTGTGAAGAAATACTGTAGCAGAGTACTATATAATTTACAATCGTAAGAAATTATTAAGTTGGTTCTGGTAAAGGGACATCATTCCCGTATCACAGTGAATGTAAATGCGCTCTATAAACGTTAATTTCTATTAAATAGAGGATGGGGAGTCAAATTCCAGAAAAGCTGCCAAGTCTTGAGTGCTCTGCAGCCTGAGTTGCATGTAGCAGACAAGAAGCTGTGCATACTTTTCATTCCATAACTGTCCTTCTACATGGAATTTTAGACAAAGTGGCTCTGGTTTACAAGACTTCATTCCCTACATGGCACTTTAAAGGAAGAAGAGGCATGCTTCCCATTCTGAAGTGTGCATTATCATCAGCACTTCTATTTGTATTTTTGCATATTTTTAAAGTGCTTTTCAAGAAAAAGAGCAGAGTCCCTTTAAAAATGTGATGACCTGCTACCCTGTGGTCACCTCCTCCAAGGACCGTAAACTGAACTTTGCGTAGATTAAACCGGACAAGTAGGGGGGCTAGCATCTAAATGTTTGTCTAAAACACAAGGTGTGGAAGACATAATCTGCAGTGCAGTGGGAGACTGACTCCTAGCTTCCAAAGGGAACAGCGATTGCACTGGCACATGTCGCTACACCAAATGGTACAGCTTTCCATGGTCTTTCCATGAACTGAAGCAGAGAAAACCACCTTCCCTTTGCAGGTTACACACTGTTTTGTTTACACATTTCCTTAAAATTAATTGTAGCTTCCGGGTCACAAACCACAGCAGGCACAAGAGTTTTAGAAGGTAATGTACAAAGGTATGTTTAGACTCTTAGAAGTCAGAGGGATGAAAGTCAGGCTTCGCTTTTTTTTATTTTATTTTACATTCATTAGGATGTCTCATTTTTCATGGCTTTGTCCATTAAGATTTATCCATATGCCTTTGCAGTAACTAGATTGTGGGGGAGGGGGGAAATAACCATTGTAACAATAATCCACTGTATGAGGTGCTTGCAGTTGTCTTAAAAATTATAGCGTTTTCTTAATGTCCCCGCCCCCATAAAAAATGGCCCTAAATAAGCCCAAAGAGCTAAAGAAAAACATGGACAAAGAACCAAAGGAAGTCAGGGAAACCACCGAGGAGCACAGAGAGAGTATCAATATACAGATGGAAACTGTGAAAGGAACCAACCAGGACTGCAGACCACAGTAACAGAAATTAGGAATTCCCCAGATAAACAAAAGCTGAGGAAGTTTCACCAGGAAACCAGCCTACAGGAGCTGCCTTGAGGAGCTCTGCAGGTTGAGAGGAAAGGACAAGAGAAAACAGGTCAAAGCTGTCTGAAGAGTACAGTAACGGTGGTGGCAGGTGAATATAAATGCTAGTACTACTGTACTTTTGGTTTGTGACTCCACTTTTTACTTCTTACAGGACCTAAAAGGTAAATGCATACAGTGCAATGATAAATCAGTGCTCTGGGACTCATAGTTTATAATCCTGCATTTGTGACAAGAACTACATGAATTTAGCAGGATGGGGGGGTATAGGAAGATAGTTTATGTATACTATTGAAGTATAATTGGTAAAAAACAAACAAGATTGTCACAGATTCAGGATGTTAAATCTAAGTACCATGGTAACTACAATGAAAATACTGGAGAACATGCAAGCTCCCAGAGACAGAAAGCAGAGGGCAAGCTGCCATGGGCTGGGGGTGGGGGAGACAGGGAGCTAATACAAAATGGGTGTAGGGTTTCTGTCTGGGGAGTTGGGAAAGTTGTAGTGACGGAAGGTGGTGAGCGCACTGCAACGTTGTGAATGTGACGAATCCCACTGAATGGCAGGCTTGGGAGGGACTGCAATGGGAAGTTTATGTTGCGTGTATGTTCCTACAATTAAAAAAGACAGGGCAACTCCAGAGACAATGGCACAGCAACACAGGACCCTGGACAGGACCTAGCAAGAGAGCAGAAAAGGCTTGAGAGACATTACTGGGACACATGAAGAAACTGGAATACAGACTATAAGATTTACATCACTGTGAAATGTCTTGAACCTGAGGACTGCACTTTAGGTAGTTAAATAAGTGAATATTCTTGTTCATAGGAAATGTCCGTGACAGTGCTAAGTGCTCATGGAGCATGATTTGTACAACCTACACTCAAGTGTTCAGAAAATGAAATGATAAGCAGACGGGTGGACAGATGGACTGACTGATAGAATGGTATGGCAAATATGGAAAAACGGTAAAACTGGAGGATCTGAGTATCTTGGGGTGTACTGGAGTTCTCTGTATGGAGTTTGTATTATTTTTTAACTGTCATACAAGTTTGAAAGCATTTCAAAATGAAAAGTTATGAAAAATGCAATAGAAACAGTGAACAATGATACTAACATTTCATAAATGAATACAGTATATTGTGAACATCAAAGACAAAAGAAACAATCTCCCACTTGTAACTAAGTATTTCAGCGATCGAGCTCCGAAGCGCCTGAAGGTCTGCCCTGACGAGGAGGTAGAGTGTCATCTGTCCCCCGGGATCAGGAAAAAGCCCCGGATATTATCAAGGAGTCTTGTCATTGCCGGCCCCCCCCCTCCCAGCAATGGGCAGTGGGGTAACCAATCGAAACAGCACACAACTGGGATTCCTCCCCCAACATTAGCAAAGGGGCAGAATACTATTGATTTAAAAAGCAAGCACAGAAGCCAAATCAGCAGTATTTTGCCTTTTCTCCCCCTACCTGGATTAGCACCCAAAGAGACCTGGGGACGTGTACTGTGTAATGAGAACGGGCAGTATGTAAATCAGCCCTTTTACTCCTTTTAGCCCTTTTCCCCTCTCTACCTGGGACCCATGATGTGTTATTTTCTCCCATTTCACATCTCACATTTTCTTAATAAACTACTGGCCTAACTGAACTGGTGTGTACTCAAAATTCTTCTTTTGTAGCACAGCCAAGAACCTAGAGGAAATCCAGCAATATTTTGGCGAGCCAGCCAGGAGAAAGAGGTTATTGGTGAGTCTGAACTATGACTAGCCTGTTTAATGCCCTCTTGTGGTTATCCACTTTAGACGTGCTCCCCTACAGGCCTCCAAAGGACATAAGTCCAGGCCAAGGCAGGGGGCTAGGGGGCGGGACCTCACGACCTGACCCCAGCCAGGAGGGAAGGGGCGCAGGCAAGAGGCACAGAGCAAGGCCCTGCCTAGACGGGGGCCCCAGGCTCAGCTCCAGCCTTTTCCAGGTGGACGGGGCGTCTCTACTCTGAAGTTCCAGCCTTGTTAGCAGCCGCAGGCCGTGCTCCCAGGCCTGGCTGCCGCTCCCTTCTCCGCCCTCTCCCCTCGGTGGCAGCAGCCATGGCAGAAGGCCAGGGGCTTGCACCTGCCATGCACCCCAGCCTCGTGAGCCTGCCTTCCTACCACCCACCCCTAGCTACCCAGGCTGGGACGGGGTGGGAAAGCAGCGGCAGGCGGACGAGGTGGGCACCATGGGCAGCCCATGTTCCCTTTCCCAAAGGGGCCACGAGCCAGGGACTGTGTCGCCAATTCACCCAGACTCCACATTCAGTCTTCCCACTTCCTACTTCAGAATTTCTCGTTTCAGGTTGCTAAAATGCTTTTGAGATCTCCAGAACTGGAAAGAAGGCTTCTGGCCTGCTACACCAGATAAAAATAGCTAGAGGGTAGGCTGAGACAGCCTGAAAAAAGATCTTCTAGGGTTTAGGACACGAGGAGGAGGCTGGACACGGCCCAGAGGAGAGAGGGACAAAGGGGGGGAATCACGACGACAGATCTGGAGTTGAAGCGAGCGGCTACTGCCGCTGGCACCCTCCCCCCACTAAAGACACTTCAGAATTCTCAGGCCTCGGGGTCTGCGGCTACTCTGGGCCTGTCCCTACTGACAAAGGGGGCATCAGGGATCCACCACCCCAGGAAAGGGGAGAGAAAAGGACACAGCCAAAGGCTGACTCTTTAGTGGCTAAAGATTTACAACCCCCCCCCAATCTCCTCCTCTACTAACAGGGACTGACTGTTGAGGACTCACAGGGGAGTGGAAACATTGCCTAGCTGGGAAAAGGGAGGGGGCTGCCAGAGAAGCTGGGGAGCTGTCCCTGGGAAAGTTTGGACAAGGCTCCCAGCCTCCAGGCAGGAAGCTCTACCACACTGATCCCCTCTGGGTTGCAACAAATACACTCTGACCAGGCAATGAACTGAGAGCTGCCAAAAAGCACCCTCTGCTGGCAGAACAAGGAAGTGCACATGAGAAAATTAAAAAGAAGTGAGAAGCTTTTTGCAGCCTTTATAGTGTCCCTCCCCAAGGCCCTAGAAAGTAGGTCTGCCAAGCACCAGCTGGTGATGCAACAAGAAAAGACCATGAATAAAAGGGGGAAATGGTAAAGACAACTGAGTTTGCATAGTTAAGAGAATTCAAAATGAGATGGGAAGTCATGAGAGGGGTTGCGCTTACGCACGACTCAGCAGGATCCCAGAGACAGCCAAAGCAGATACAACCCCAGGTACTGGTGCCCCTGGAGGGCTGTGGAGACACCCAGGTCCTACGGTCATGACAGATGGCTCTGGAGTTCAGTGCCTTGCCAGTGGGCCCTCCTTTGGAATTTGGGCTCCTGAGTGTGATGGAGCTGGACTCAGATGTGACCTTTCTACACATGACTCTTCTGTCACTTTTGCTGAACCTGTGGTTGGTGCTAGGGATGGTCCATATTCAGGGGACTTGACTCTCTGGACTGCCCATGTGCCAGCTGGGCCCTGAGCCTCAGCAGAGTTGTAACACCTACTCTCCGATTCATTGAACTTATGCAGGTCAGCTAGCAGGTCACCTAGCAGGGAGATGAAGATGGTCAACCACCACACCAGGAATAAAGAGCGCCAACAACTGCAAGCAGAGGAATTGCATCCATCATCCATGTGGAATCTAAGCCCCGCTTGATCTAAAGGTGGAGTGGACATCACCATCCCAGGGCCCACAGAATGGAGGAATAGAAAAGGGATTAGAGCGGACTTATTGATATTCTACTATAAAACTATTGTAACTAGTAATAGAAGAAAATTGTAGTGCTGAGGCGGAGAAACTGGTCACGGTAGTTGCTGAGGGCAGGAAGAGGGAAGAAGAGATGTGATGTGGGGGCATTTTGGGACTTTGCATATTGCAGGGTCAGATGCTGGACTTTATATATCCTGCCATAACCCACTGAATGTACTGGGAGAGAGTGTGAACTATTATCCATGTGGCGCAGCAGTGCTCCAAAATGTGTTCACCGAGTGCAATGAGTGTGCTACAATGATGGAGGAGGTTGTTGGTGTGGGAGAAATGGGGTGGGGGAGTGGGGGTATATGGAAACCTCTTATATTTTGTAATATAACATTTTTTGTGATGTACATATCTTCAAAAAAATACAATTTAGAAAACTGATGGGGCAAGGGGGTGAGGAGTGGGGTATATGGGAACCTTGCAGGTTTTTTATGTTTTTTAATGTAACATTCTTTGTGATCTATTAACTTTAATTTAAAAAGTGTAAGGAAAAAAAAAAACCATGTTGTTAAAGTTAAAAAAAAATACATTAGAGGCATACAACAGACTCAAAATGACAGAAGAATAAGTGATACGGAAGACAGAATAGCTAAAATTGAACAGAGAAAAAAACAAAGAAAAAAGAATGGAAAAAATTAACAAGTTCAGAGAGTTGAATGACAACATGAAACACAACAACAAACGTGTTGTTTGTTGGAGAGGGAGAAGAGAAGGGAACAGGGTCAGAAAGAGTATCTGAGGAAATAATGGCTAAAAATTTCCTAACTCCCATGAAAGAAATGAACTTACATGTCCAAGAAGCGCACCGTACCCCAATCAGAATAAATCCGAACACACCTACTCCAAGATACATACTACTCAGAACATCAAATGTCAAAGATAAAGAGAAAATGCTCAGAGCAGCAAGGGAGAAGCAAACCAGCACATACAAGGGATGCCCAGTAAGACTTAGAACAGAAACCATAGCGGCAAAACAATAGGGATATGATAAAATTAGGATGCTGAAAGAGAAAAACTGCTGAGAATTATTTACCCAGCAAAATTGTCCTTCAAATATGAAGGTAAGTATAAAATATTCACCAACAAACAGAAACTAAGAGAGTTAGCAAAAAAGAATCCACCTTTACAGAAAATAATAAAGGAACCCTTAGAACCTGAAACAAAAAGATAGGAGAGAGAAGCCTGGAAGAAAGTATTAAAAAAAAAAAGAAAAGAAAAGAAAAGATAACCTAAAGAGTAAAAGGACAGACAAAAGTATGATACAACATATGAAAACCAAAGAATAAAATGGTGGAAGTACATAATGCACTTACAGTAATATCATTAAATGTGAATGGATTAAACTCCCAATCAAAAGATACAGGCTGACAGAATGGATTAAAAAAACATGAGCCATCCATATACCGCTTAAAAGAAACTCACCAGGAAGATGTAGCAGTCATAAATATCTATACACCTAACCAGGGTGCCCCAAAATACATGAGGCAAACTCTGGAAAATCTGAAGGAGAAACAGACACCTCTATAACAACAATTGGAGACTTCCACACCCCACTCACATCATTAGATAAAACAAGACAGAAGATCAACAAGGAAACAAAAAACTTGAACAATATGATAAACGAGTTGGACCTAACAGACATATACAGAATGTTGCAGGTTATACATTCTTCTCAAGTGCCCATGGATCCCTCTCCAGGATAGACCACACTTTAGGGCATAATGCAGCTCTCAATAAATATTAAAAGAATGGAATTACACAAAACACCTAGTCAGATCATAATAGAATGAAACTGGAAATTAACAGTGGGAAAAAGTAAATTCACAAATATGTGGTTGCCGTGAAATCAGTAAATATACTGAGACAAATGAAAATAAGAGGAGAGCTGACACAGCATGATGACACAACAAGAATAGACACAGATTCCTGGTGCCGCTGACAACAATACAACAATGGAAGCAGATACGGAAGAACACGCAGCAAACAGACACAGAGAGCAGACAATTGGGGCGGTGGGGGGGGGGAGGGAAAAAAAAAACTTATGGGAGGGAAGCAGCTGTCCCTTAATCAGTTGGGCCTAAGAGGAAATTATGAGAAAACTGTATGCCAACAAAACAGACAACCAATATGAAATGGAAAAATTCCTAGAAATGCACAAACAACCTACACTGACACTACAAGAAATACAAGAACTTAACAAACCAATCACATTTAAAGAGATTGACTCCATCATCAAAAATCTCCCAACAAGGGGAAGCAGACTTGGCCCAATGGATAGGGCATCCGCCTACCACATGGGAGGTCCAGGGTTCAAACCCTGGGCCTCCTTGACCCGTGTGGAGCTGGCCCATGCGCAGTGCTGATGCGCGCAAGGAGTGCCCTGCCACGCAGGGGTGTCTCCCACGTAAGGGAGCCCCACGCACAAGGAGTGCGCCCCATAAGGAGAGCCGCCCAGCGCGAAAGAAAGAGCAGCCTGCCCAAGAATGGCGCAGCACACACGGAGAGATGACATAACAAGATGACGCAACAAAGAGAAACAGATTCCTGGTGCTGCTGATAAGGACAGAAGTGATCACAGAAGAACACAGCGAGCAGACAACGGGGTGGGGGGGAAAGGGGAGAGAAATAAAATAAAAAATAAAAATAAAAACATTATTAAAAAAAAAATTTCCCAACAAAAAAAAGTCCAGGACCAGATGCCATTTAAACTTTTCAAAAAAACTGAAGAGGAGGGAAAATTACCCAACATATTTTATGAAGGCAACATCACCCTAATACCAAAGACACATAAAGGTACTACAAGAAAAGATAATTACAGACCAATCTCTCTCATGAACATAGAAATCCTCAACAAAATACTTGCAATTAGAATTCAACAGCATATCAAAAGAATTACACATCACAACCAAGTGGGATTTGTTCCTGGTATGCAAGGCTGGTTCAACACAAAAAAGTAATCAACCTAATACACACCACATTAACAAACTGAAGGGAAAAAAAACACATAATCATCTCAATCGAAGTTGAAAAGGCATTTGACAAAATCCAGCATCCTTTCTTGATAAAAACACTTCAAAAGATAGGAATAGAAGGAAAATGCCTCAATATGACAAAAGCATATATGGAAAACCCACGGTCAACACCTTACTCACAGGGGAAAGGTTGGAAGCTCCCTCTAAGGAATGGGACAAGACAAGGATGCCCACCGTCACTCTGCTATTCAGTACTGTACCAGAAGTTCTAGCTAGGGCAACTAGGCAAGAAAAAAATTAAAGGCATCCAAACAGGAAAAGAGGAGGTAAAACTCTCACTGTTTGCAGATGTATTTAGAAAATTCTGAAGTAGCCGTAACAAAGCTACTTGAGCTAATAATAAGTGAGTTCAGCAAGGTGGCAGGATACAAGACCGACACACAAAAATTAGTAACGTTTTATACACTAGCACTGAACAATCTGAGGAGGAAATAAGGGGGAAATTTCATTTTCAGTAGCAACAAAAATACTCAAATACCTGGGAATTAATTTAATCAAAGAAGTATAGGATCTATACACAGAAAACTACCCAAAAATTGCTAAAAGAAGTTTTAAAAAAAACCTAAGCAAACGGAAAGACATTCCATGTTTGTGGATCGGAAGAACAAATTTCATGATGATATCAATCTTACCCAAAGTGATTTACAGATTCAATACAATACCAATCAAAATTCCAACAGCCTACTTGACAGAATTAGAAAAGGCAATTACCAAGTTCATTTGGAGGGCAAGTGCACGCAAATGGCCAAAGCATTCTAAAAATGAAGAGCGACGTGGGAGGAATTTCACTGCCTGGCTTGAAACATATTACAAAGCCACAGTGGTCAAAACAGCATGGTACTGGCATAAAGCTAGACACATTCATCAGTGGAATAGAATTGAGAATCTAGAAATAAACCCTCACCTCTACAGCCAACTGGTTTTTGACAAACCTACCAAGTCCATGTTAATGGGACAAAACAGTTTCTTCAACAAATGTTGCCGGGAGAACTGTCAGA
This sequence comes from Dasypus novemcinctus, assembly GCF_030445035.2. Lineage (NCBI taxonomy): Eukaryota > Metazoa > Chordata > Mammalia > Cingulata > Dasypodidae > Dasypus > Dasypus novemcinctus. Next base: position 2,126,266 of record NC_080690.1, read on the forward strand.
TAAGGGTTTACTCTCCTGGATATATAAAGAGATGTTACAACTCAACAATGAAAAGACAAACAACCCAATTTAAAAATGGGCAAAAGACTTGAATAGATATTTGTCCAAAGAAAAAATACAAATGGCAAAAAAACACACAAATAAAATGTTCAACATCACTAATGATTAGGGAAATGTGAATCAAAACTACAATGAGATACCATTTCACATCTATCAGAATGGCCACCGTTAAAAAGACAGAGAACTACAATTATTGCAGAGGATGTGGAGAGATGGGAACACTTATCCACTGTTGGTGGGAATGCAGAATGTACGGCCGCTGTGGAGCACTGTGTGGCAGCTCCTAAAGAAGCCGAAGGGAAACAGATGTGGCTCAAGCCATTTGGCTCCCATCAACCATATGGAGGGTCCTGGGTTCGGTTTCCGCGGCCTCCTGGTGAAAGCGAGCTGGCCCTCGTGGCATGGAGAGCTGGAGCAACAAGGTGACGCAACAAAGTGAGACACAGAGGAGAGAGAGTGAGAGATACAACAAATCAGGGAGCTAAGGTGACGCAAGCGACTGAGTGCCTCTCTCTCACATTGGAAGGTCCCAGGATCAGTTCCTGGTACCTCCTGAAGAGAAGACGAGAAGAAAAGACAAGCAGACACAGAAGAATGTGCAGCGAATGGACACAGAGCAGATAGCAAGCATAAATGACAGGGGGGCAGCAATAAATAAAATAAATACGTCTTTGAAAAATAAAAAAATAAAGAAGCTGAATATAGACTTGCCACATGACCCTGTAATACCCAGAAGAACTGGGAGCAGTGACACGAACAGACATCTGCACACCCATGTTCACAACGGCATTACTCGTAACAGCCAAATGTTGGAAACAACCCAGGTGTCCATCAACCTATGGATGGATAAACTAACTGTGCGTGTATTCACACAATGGGATAGTGTACAACTGTAAGAAGAAATGAAGTCGTAAAGCATATGACAACATGGATGAACCTGAAGGACATTATGTTGAGCAAGCAAGCCAGACACAAAAGGACAAACACTGTATGATTGCGTTACTATGAACCAAATACATTATGGAACATATTGTATGACTCAAAAAAAATTTTTATATGTATCCAGAACATTTAATTGAGAAATGTATGTTTTTATTCAACTGTGTTTTCTTTTTATTTTTTAATTATTGTTTATATTTTCATTATTGTTTATATTCTTCGTTGTTTATTATTAATAAATTTTAATAATTAAAAAATAAACTTAAGAAAATGCTTTGGGGTGTCTTAAAAACTGAAAATGCATTTCTAGGAAGTTCTGCTCCCACACTCAGGGTGCTCCAGGGCCCCAGGGCCTGCTAGCTGGGCCCTTGACCTCTAGTCTCTTAATGAGCCTTTGATGTCTGGCTTAACTGTGAGATTCCCAGGGAGAGCCATAAAATGAGACTGCTTTTTAAGACCTTTGCAAGAACAGGTGGAAAAGGAGGAGGTTTGGGGTGTTTTTTAGCCCCTTTTCCCAGAAGAATCACATGGGCAGTCTGGTAGCTGCAGTCCAGGATCAAGTCCAGCCGTCTCTCAAGTCTGGGTCGCCCCGGGAACGCCCGGTGCCAAGGGCGCTATGCTTCCCAGCAGGGCAGGAGCCAGAGCAGGCAAACGCCCCAGGACAGCTGTGTGGTAACAGCGCAGGGAGCCTCGGACCCTGGGGTGCCAGGGTGCCAGGCACCAGAGCAGCCAAACGCTCCCCGAGACTCAGGCGATAGGGCCCTTCAGTCTGGGTAACTGTTCCCAACATCTCCCACAAATTTGGCTTAGGTGCTTTGGTCTGAATCTGGGATTCGGGCGTCTCCCAAGATCTGGGCCAGCCACGGGGGCGCGCGTTAGCAGGGCTCTGGGTTAAATTCTCAGGACGCTGAGGGCAGAGCAGCACTCCAAACGGCTTGGAGGGGTAAAAGTTTTAGGCGCTAGGTCAGCTGACTAATGAAATTGTTTTAGTTTCCTGATTAATAAAAGAGCTTCTTTTCTTTTAAAATAATGGGTGCGGCCTCTAGCATACCAGCAGACTCCCCACTGGCTGTACTGCCGAGAACTGGACAAGCCGCCCGTGGAAGGGTTGAAGGAGGAGAAACTCATCTTCTGCAATGCTGCATGGCCGCAGTACAACCTCGAGAACAGCCAAAAACGGCCCGTGAACAGCGCTCTGAATTACGACCCTCTTCTGCAGCTAGACGCCCTGTGGAAGAGGGAGGGAAGCAGCGATTCCGCAGGGCCAGCTTTCTCGGGACACGGGGTAAGGGGATCCTGCCGGTCACGTCAGGCTCGGGGAGCGAAAGCCCTCCCTGAGGAGGAGGGGGCCCCTCCACTGATCCCCTCCGCAGTCCTCCCCCGCCTCCGCCTTCCCACAGCGCCCAGTGCCAGTCACTAGGAGCCGAGCGTCTTTCTGCCCTGATAGGGGACCCCAGAATGGTCTCCAGCCAAGAAGGAAGCGGCCTCGGTACGGCCTCGGGGGGCCAGGCGCACCTGCGTGAGGAGAGGGGGAGGTCTGAGAGCCAGGAACCACGCGGTCGTGTCTCTTTAAAGACGCGAGGAAAAGTTCCTCGGCCTTCCAGGACTCCCTCATAGAAGCAGCCTTTTCACCTGTAACGGCCGCCGTTGTGCCTAGTAAGGGGCGTGAATGGGGGAAAGATCCAGGCCGCTTACTAAGCCTCCCCGAGAAAATAAAGGACCTTCTCACATGCTATCAGTTAAGATCTAAAAATAAAAAGTTCCTAGAAAATGCCAAGTGTATAAAATTCTCTCTTCTGTCTTAATCTATGCTTAACTCTGTGTTTAACTTTTAATTCTGGGTTTAACTTTGTCAGCCTGCTTTCCCTAGGAAATCAAATTTGGGGTTCACCTGTTACAAATTAGATAATGGTGAAAGGTAACCTAAAAATGAGTCTTTAAATGTCAATACTATCTTGCAAAAAAAAAAAATAGGAATTAAAAAAAAAAATACTATCTTGCAATTGGATTTGATGTATAAATCACAAGTGGAATTGGTTCAATTGCTAGAGAAGCAGAAAAACTTAGCAGACTTGTTACTAATAAAATTCTTGTGGCTTAGTTAATAAAAATACCCAATTTGCTTTAAAGTAAAAACTTACTAGAAACCGTTACTAAGACTTAAGATCATTATATAGATGACTTTATATAATAACTGAAATGATGACTGGGTGGATTTAGCCTAGACTTCAGCTACTGTCGTGACAGCTTTCTCCTCCTGTGGCTCAAGGGAAGCAACCTTGAGACACCCCGTCTTCCGTCCTGCTGGCGTTGGTGCTGCAGCCGCTCTCAGGCTCCAGGTGTGGGCCAACTTGCCACCTGGGGGAACTCCTGCGCCTCGGGTGGAACAGGAGGCCCAGGCCAGCGGCTGCTCAGTCCTGTGCTCTCCGAGGCCTGGAACGTGGGGGAGGCGCCCACCCCTACTGTAGAATTCTGAGAAGCAGCAATTCAAGATAGAAGCCAGTTTCCCCGAGGCTTCTCGTACTTTGTAAGAGAATGGAAATTTTAACAGTGAGTTCTGTGTTTTTTTGTGAAACTCTCTATTCTTGTCTGCCTTTTTGTTCAGTATATTATCTCCATACTTTGGGATGGTAGTATCAAATTAACAATTGAAAATTCTAAAAAGAGCTCTATTCAAATTGTAAAACCATATACGCGGTTATACACGTGAATAAGTATTCCTGGAGCAAAAGTTAGGCTGAGGCAAGATGGAATGGTCATACAAAAGTTTGGACAGAGTAACTACTAGGAAGGAAAACGTTTTTCCTAAGCTCTTTTAATTTGCCCTACTTCTACACCTTCTCTTTCCAAGAGCTTTGGGGTGAAGGGACGAGATGTGTCTATCTTCTAGACTGGGGAATTAAGAATCAGTTTGTCCTGTAATTCCCAATTTAAACCTTTTAACAGCCTTAAAATAAGGGTGGTTAATAATCTTATTACCAAATTTCAATAAACAAAAAATCCTTGAAAGCTATGCAAAGATTTTTAAAAATAAACAATTATGATTATTCCAGAAACTAGCCGTCAGTATGCTTTTAAGATTATTCACAGTTTTAGAGTTTTACCAAAAAGAAGGTTTTAGCCTCCTGTAAAGGAGGGAAAAAGAACACTCCTTGCGTAAACTTTTAACAGTTTCCATTTTATTTAGCTTGGGTGTTATCTCCCTAGGTTTATAAAATATTACATAAATGAATTAGCATTGTATGTATTACATTTTTAAGGTGATGAAAGTTGTAAATTAAGTTAAAAAATGTAGATCTGCTCTCTTTTAAATGGATAAATTGATTTCATTGGCTGCTAATTGTAATTTAATAAGCTTATTTTAAGATAAACAGTCTATGTGGTTATGGGTAATTGCTTAGAGGAGTTTTCCTCTAAACTAAAGCATTTAAATGACTAATTCCAGGAAGCCATTACTAATTAGAAACCTAAATTGATATTAATGGCAAAAAGTAACTTCATAGCAAGAAAACCTGCTGGAGGCCGCCTCAATCTGCATATTCAACTGGTAGTAAGGAGAGACAACCTTGATTCCATTGGGAATCCTCAGTTTTCAGAAAGTAATTAAGAAAGTAGTTTTTCCTGTACTGCTGAAGTAAAATACCTGTTAATTAACAACTTCATGGTAAAGGTGTAGAAGTAAAAAGCAAAGTACTAAAAAGTTAAGTTCATTTGATATGTTATAAAGTGCATTTGGAAGTGTTTAGGAAGTCTACAAAGATTTTAAAAGACAGACTTGATTCAGTATTGTCAAATTCTCTTGTACATTCAGACCAGGCCTTCAATACACTGCATTTTGCCTCTCCATTTGAGTTATTGGCTGGTTGGTCACTGACCCCTAAAACAACACAGATTAACTAGTGTATCTCTGGTTGTGCTCCTGAAGTGGATGGAGACTACACTGCAGTTTCAAATCCTGATGCAGCCAGCGATGGCACAAAATGGACAAAAGGACAATGAACACTGCCTCCCGACTGGCTCTGTTTCATGGTCCCTATGCACCAGGCTGGTGGGACACTGGCGCCCACCTTCCTAGCTTCTCTCTAGGGTCGACGGTGCTGCAGCACGCTGGCCGTGTGAAGCAGCGATTACCAGAGTGGTGGGGGTGGAACTAAACACAGCTGGCACTACGGCCTGCTCCCATGGAGAGAGCATGTACGGTACTGCAAACCTGCAGCTTAGACCACTCAGTCGTAGCTCAAAGAGAAACCTTTGCACTGGGTAGAGCACTGATTAGTAGTAAGTGCTGTACCTGTATGCCTGATGATTATGATGACTACAGTGACATCTTTTCTATTCTAGATCATATGCAGAGGAATACTGAACATGCTAAAAGTCCTGGTAAACTTCATTTTCTAAGCGGTTAATGAACTTTCTTAGCCCAGGTCTCCCTCCTAGCCCCTATTTCAGAACCTGTCCCACTCACACCCTGGGGAGGACTGGTAGACCCACATGCCGTCCTGCCAGGGCTAAGCATCTTCCCACCAGAAGGGAAACTGCAAACGAGGTGGCTGGGACCCACTTCAGCTTGGCCCCTTCAAGGTGGTCTATGGGTGACCCTTCCTCACCCAGGACCTGGAAAGCAGGTTCTGATCAAAACCTGGCAGGAGAACAGGCGTCACTCACAAGAAGAGCCAAAATGGCAGGGAACTCACTCTGTGGTTCTGATCACTCCTGCAGCTGTTAAAGGAATTGCCAGTGGGGACACTTACCCCGAGTGAGGCCAGCTGCCCAAGGAAGTGCCAGCTCACCAGGAGCACCTGATGGGACGCACAAGTGCCAGTCACCGGATGGCCTGAAGCACCTCCTCAAGAGGCAAAGCTACGTCGTGTCTGTGTCGAAGTCGGCTGTTCCTGCTAACTCCAGCCTGAAGGTCTACTGCTAGGGGGAAGGCACGCCAGGCACCATAGAGAAACCTTGTCTGTTTTCATTTCCTGTAGCATACTCCCAGCAGCTCAGGGAGGAACATGCCTGTTCCTCAAGGAGGAAGGCTGTCTCCACGTAAATCATGCAGAAGTAGCCCTAAACAGCACTCAAAAGCTGCAAGGTAAAGCCCACCACCTCCAGAAAGACACAGCCTTTGCAGGCACCTGGCTTTTCTACTCTTGTGCTCCAGTATCCCTTTAGTGGGGGTCCTACAGCTTCAAGATTCCAATTCAGCGTGTATCTTCCTGAAGCAATGCCTTGTTAGCCACATGGGGATTTCATCCAGCTCCACCCACGGTGCCAGATTCGTCTTTCCCCAACTGACAGAGTAGCAAGAGGGTTTTACACCTTGTCAGGTAGGACCTACTGCCCCTAACCAACAGGAGGTAATTACAGCACCCCTCAGCACCCCTTCAAGAAAAAAGGTGTAAACCCTCAGAGAGGGCAGCGAGGCCGGCCAGATCAGGGAACAGAGACGGAGCTGGGACCTGGCAGAAAACCATGGCTGTGAACACACGGCCTCAAAGGCCCCACAAGACGGCTGCTGCAAGAAACCGCGAGAACCCCCATTCGGCACGGGATTTCGTCCAGGATCAAGGAAAGCCCAAGAAGGAGCTGTGCCATTGCACCCCCACCCCAGAGACTGACGGGCGCAAACAGCTGGGATTCCTCCCACAGCATCAGCAAGGGACGGAATAATTAATGGTTTAAATAGCAAGCACGGAAGCCAAATCAGCCCTACTCTGCCCCCTCTCTCCCTGCCTGGATCAGCAGGCAGGCAGACCTGGGGGTCTGTGGTCTGCAATGGGGACTGGAAGTCTGTAAATGAGTCCTTTTTTACCCCTTTTTAGCCCTATTCCTCTCTCAACCTGGAACCTGTAATCTGTTATTTTCTCCCATTTCTCTTCTCTCCGTTTCTTAATAAACTACCGGCCTAACTGAACTGGCATGTACTTAAAATTATTTTTTGTAACATAGCCAAGATGAAAATCCAGCAACAGTACCACAGTGCGTTTCACAGAAGAGAAGCTGAGGCATTTGCAGAGATTAAATTCCTCAGCCAGGTCACAGGCAAGGGGTGGGTAGAGCAGGAGCTTGCAGCAAGCTTCACTGCTGATTCGGGGTGCTGCGGGCAATTCTAGCACCTCTTCCTTGAAAGCTGCTGATCCTCCCAGACTTTCAGTTGTTAAAGGATACATTCTTTGCCCCAAAATAAAAAGTGTCTTTCATGCATGCTTATTGACAAAACTTGCTGGATTTCTAAACTCTATATACCAAAAATTCCTATTTAAAAATTAAAAGAAAAAAGAAAAAGATGGCTTAAAAGAAAATTCCAGTCTGGAATTTGCACTGTCAGACCACAAAGAATCATTATTAATTTACATTGTTTTGTTTTGTTTTCTAAATTAGGCAGTGTCTACCAGAAGGAAGGAATTGAACAAAAGCAGTTTAAAAACAAACTTCTGCTAAGGCTGCACATATCTCTTCTGCTTCTTTGTGCTCAAATTCTGTGGGGGGATTGAAAACCTACTCAGGGCAGCACATGTGGCTCAGGCAGTTGGGCACCTGCCTCCACTTGGGAGGTCCCAGGTTCAGTTCCCGGTGCCTCCGAAAACAGAAACAAGGTGCCTCCTAAAGAAGAAACAAGCAGACAATGAGCGAAAACGAGCAAACAGATGGCGGAGCCATGGCAGGGGGTGTTTGCTGTGTGGACACCAGTTAGGCCCCAGGCTGATCGCCACCCTCAGCCAAGCGCTAACTTCAGGGCACCGCGACCTGCACCGTGTGATCCTCTCTCACACAAGGAGTCCAAGCTGGGGACAAGCACTGCGCTGCAGCAGCCCGGTGAGCAACCGGACGCAGGTGCCCGGAAGGAGGCCGCCACAGCGCAACGGCACGCTTTGCTGTCACCGCCCACTGCGGGAAGACAGGACCCCGGGGACGCAGCACCTCCAGAGACACAGGCTTCTCCTGAGACTGGGCAGCCGGGACCCACTTCTCAGGTCCAACAGCCTCCCCACCCCGAGGGCGCAAGGCCCTCGCTCAGCTGTGATTTCTGGGAGACAAAACAGTTTGGACTCAGGGTTCTGCAGGAAAGTAAGCTGCAGGAAATCATCTTTTCAAATGGAAAACTAGCTGGCGCATTTGCCCTCCTATTTAAGAAAACCTGCCTTTTGACAGTTCAGGAAGGGTAGATTTATTTCACTAAAATGGCTTGGCCTAATTTTGGCACCTAACACGGCGGAAAGATTCTTGTTAGCTTTATTTTAAAACTACGAAGCAAATTATAAGAAAAATAAACTTGTTCTCTATTCCAATCATTTAAGTCTTCAATGAAATTAGCTGGCACTTCTGAAGACAACTATTAAAATAAAAAACCTTCAGCAGTAATTTGAATTTTTTTACCACTGAAATAGTTCAAAATACAAGTATTTGCTTCAAGCTTGTTTTGGAACCAGAAAACTGCAATGAGAGAAGGCACCGCGATGAAAAGAGGACCAGGGACCTGGGTCGTGGAGTGCACTGAGGCCAAGCCCGCCACGGCTTCACGCTTCCTTTCCCGGTGAAGCGGGCTGGGTAAGAAATCAGCAGATGGACCCAGAGCCTGGCAAGAAGTCCTCGTGGCACTCAGTAACCCCCCCCAGGGTGGCCACAGGAAGGGCCTCGAGAGAAATGTCATTTGGAATGAGGTTTCCACGGAAGCCGGGAGAAGCCCTGGATATTCTCCAGGGGCCTGATCACTGGGCCTTCTTGGGGGATCGATGGGAGGGGCAATCAGTCAAAACAGCAAGCACTTGGGAGTCCCCCCCAGCCATGAGCAAAGGGGCGGAAAAATTAACAGTTTAAAAAGCACAGGGCTTTCTCCTCTGTGCCTTCCCCGGCCGGTGCCCGCTTGCACCACTTTTCCCCTGCCAAGGTGGCCACACGAGCCAAGCCTGGGTGATAACCTGTAACGGGGAACTGCGGCTGCGAGCCAGCTGCTTTATCGCTCTTCAGCCCCTTCCTCTCTGCCTGGGACTCATGACCTGTTACTTTCTCCCATTTCTCCTCCCTCCCTACCTGAATAAATCACTCGCCTAACTCACCCGAAGTGCTCCTGAGAGCCACCTCTGAGCACAGGCAAGAACCTCGACAAAGCCGATTACCATCAGCACGACTTAGAGAGGAGCTGAGGAGGGAAGGCCTGAACCGGCCAGCGCACAGACACGCCTCCCAGCACGCCAGTGAGCGGCGCCACCGCTCCTCGCGGCGCCAGCGCCTTGGCTCAGCAGCGGCTCTCAGAGTGAGAGCCCCTCAGCTCAAGGCAAAGGCGAGGCAGTGTGCGTCCAGCACCTTCCGCGGCCGGGCACGCCACGTGCGTTACTGCAACGCAGAGAATCTCTCCTGAGACCATGGGGCAGCTGAGCTGACGCGACACAAATGCATCTTCCCTCCTCGAAGCCGGCCGCTGGCGACCCTGCCCCACCCGGCACTCGAGGGGCTTCACACAGCGCTGCGGCTGCCACCTAGAAGGTTCCCGGCCACGTCTCATCACTTCACGCCATAAGCAACGCCTGTGCTCATCCCTCCAAAGACAGCGTGGCTCGTGCCCTGAACATCTCAGTGGCATAGCTTCTCCTCCAGCAGCTCCGACGAAGGCAAGGGCAAGGGGGCAGTTTCAGCTCCCCGCTAACGTGCAGCCACTGGGCGCTACCTGTGGGATTCGGTCGTGCTGCCTCTGCTCCCGGGCGCCCCTCGGGCCCTGGCTGAGAGCGGGCTGTGGTCCGCTGGTGGTCCGCTCGCTACAACTGGGTCTGTCCACTCAGGACTCGGCAGTCCGAGAGCAAGGACCAACAGGGTGTGTCAGTCTCCACCGAAGGATAACGAACAAAGCAGAAGAGGAGAGTCAGTGCCCTGACAGCTTCGTGAACGTTCCAGGACTCGGGGCATGGAGTCAGCTCCACGACACAGGAATGTCACGTCAGGGCAGTCCTCGAGTTCAGTCCCAGCCACTCGAGAAGGCTTTCCAGAAGCAATGCAAAGCAACGTTTCCATTCATACCAAAACTTAATTTCCACCTTGCTTCTGTAAATGTCTGCCCAACTGCTCATAAATTTCAAAAGCAACATCCTGCATCAAATGGGAGAGATGATCTCCCAGTGAATGGTAAACGAAAGTGCACACAGGGACAACCAGCAAGATGGCGGTGGAGTAAGGCGCTCCTAAGAGTCAGCTCCTGCTCCAGGGCAGTTGGCAAACACCCAGAGCTCTCTGGAGCTAGCTGGAGCACCTGTTTGGGGGCTCCAGGAGACCAGAAGAGCATCCTGCCACATCCTGAAGGAATGGAAGGAGGAGACTGCCCGTCTGCAGAGAAGACTTGTAAGGTAGAGCACTCCACGCCCTGGAGGCAGGTGCCATCCTCCACTGGAGGCACAAGCCGCCTGGGGAGCTGTTCCGCAGCTGGAATTGGAAGCTCCGCTTCCTGAAAATGGGGGAGGAAGAGACGGTTGGGCACCAACTTCAGTTACTAATTCAGTAGGCGAAAGCATAATCCTAAGAACAGTTAAAGTCTGAGCCTGTCCACGTCAGAAAGAGGCCAGGAGCCGCCATCTTAATTCCTCTCCTGGCACGAGAAGAACCGGGGTGGATTGAAAATCACAGTGCTGGTGGGGACCAGCTTCTTTCCACCCAGATCAGATTGCAGGTCTAGCCTAAGCCCCAGTGCCACCTCGAGCAGGGAGGAAGCTGGGGGGACCTGTGCCAGCCTCTCCAGAAAATAACCAGCCAAGCTGCAGAGGCCGGTGATTATCCTATTCTGGCAGCACAAGCCGCCCCTGGAGCTATTCTGTGGCTGGAATTGGAAACTCCACTTTCCAAAAACAGGGGAGGAGGACGGTTGGCTGCGGATTTCGGCTACTGATTGCTGGACTCGGCTGGCTGGGGTACAACCCTGGGAACAGCTGGGTGTGAATCTGTTCCAGTCGGAAAGAGGATGGTGGCTGCCATTTTGACTCTGCCCCAGCCTGAGGGGAAGCCTGGCTGACCCAAAACCACAGTGATGGTAGGAACCCATTTCTTTCACCCAGATCAGCCTGCAGCCCTAGCCTAGGCTCCAGCCCCAGCTCTGGCAGAGAGGAGGGTGGCAGGCCCTGCACCAGCCTATCCAGGTAACTGCAGGTACATTTGGCTGCACAGAATGAATAATCGGAAGTCTATCAGGACAATGGCAGTCATCTTGGACCCGCACTGCATAGACTGCTGCCCACACCTGTAGCTCCATCCTGCCCCAGGCAGGGGAGAAAGGGGAAGGAAACTTCATCAGTCTCTCTGGGCAACTACAGTCTAGGCCTGTATGACTTGGATTATTCCACCCAGCTGTGATGCTGTCCTACCCCTGGCAAAGGAGAAAGTTGGGAGAAACTTCATCTGTCACTGGAGCAGTGAGGGCAGCCTGAGCCTCCACAGCTTACAACATCAACTACATCCTTGGCTCCTGCTGCACAACAACCAGCAAGGGAGAAAGGGCAGGAAGCCCTAAGCTGAGGAAAAAAACTGCATGCAACCAGAGTAAATACTCTAGTAAGCCAGATGCCAAGACACCAACCAAAAATTACAATCCACACCAAGAAACAGGAAGATATGACCCAGTTAAAGGGACAAGATAAGCCTCACGATGACACAAAGGAGTTGAGACAACTAATCATAGATGTTCAAACAAATCTTAATACATTCAGTGAGATGGATCAAGAGATTAAGGATATAAAGAAGACACTAAATGAACACAAAGAAGAATTTGAAAGCACATATAGAAAAATAGCAGATCTTATGGGAATGAAGGAACAATAAATGAAATTTAAAAAACAGTGGAATCATATAATAGCAGATTTGAGGAGGCAGAAGAAAGGATTTGTGAGCTTGAAGAAATGGCCTCTGAAGGCGAACATACAAAAGAACAGATGAAGAATTGAAAAAATTGGACAAGGTCTTCTCAGCGAACTGAATGACAGCAAAGGAGTGCAAACATGTGTCATGGGGGGCAGTAGGAATATCTGAAGAAACAATGGTAGAAAATTCCCCAACCTTACTGAAGGACATAGATATCCCTGTCCAAGAAGCACAATGTACTCCCACCTGAAAAAATCTGAATAGACGAACTCAGAGACACAAACTAATCAGAAAGTCAAATGCCAAAGACAGAGAATTCTGAGAACAGCAAGAGAAAAGCAATGCATAACATATAAGGGATACCCAGTAAGGTTAAGTGATTTCTCACCAGAAACCATGAATGCAAGAAGACGGTGGTTTGATATAGTTAAGATACTCCAAGAAAAAAACTTTCAGCCAAGAATCTTATATCCAGCAAGACTGTCTTTCAGAAATGAGGGTGAGATTAGAATATTCACAGATAAACAGAAACTGAGGGAATTTCTAAGCAAGAGACCAGATTTTCAGGAAATACTAGAGCTTGAAAAGAAAAGAAAGGAGAAAGAGGCCTGGAAGAGATTCTAGAAATGAAGATCGTATCAATAAAAGTAACTAAAAGTGTCAAGAGTAGTGAAAATAAAATATGACAGATAAAACTCAAATAGGAATAAACTTAACGATATAAAGCACTTGTATTCAGAAAACTGCAACTCAATGTTAAAAGAAATCTAAAAAGGCCTAAATAACTGGAAGAACATTCCACGCTTACAGATTAGAAGTCTAAATATCATTAAGATGTTAACTCTACTCAAATTGATACACAGATTCAATCTAATCCTGATAAAAATTCCACCAACATTTTCTTAAAAAATTGAAAACACGATTATCAAATTTATTTGGAAGGGTAAGGGGTTCTGAATAGCCAGAAACATCATAAAAAGGAAAAGCAAACCCTCATCTCCAGACTTTAAATCATACTACCTAGCTATAGTGGTACAAACAACATGGTACTGGCATAAAGACAGACTGACCAATGGAACCAAAGTGATGGCTCAGAAACAGACTCTCACATATATGGTCAAGTGAATTTTGACTACCCTGTCAAACCCACCTAGCTTGGGCAGAACGGTCCATTCAACAAATGGTGCTGAAAGAAGGAAAGAGGACCCCTATCTCACACCTTATCCAAAAACTAACTCAAAATGGATCAAAAACCTAAAAATAAAAAGCAAGAATCAAAAAACTTCTAGAAGAAATTATAGGAAAATACCTTCAAGACCTCACGGTAGGTGGTGGATTCTTAAAGGAGATAAGAGGAGGACTGAAATGAACTACTGATGTTTAATGTATGTAGCAGTTTTAATTAGCTTTACTGTAAAAGTATGGAAATGTATAGAGTGGATGGTAACAAATAGTTATTAACAGCTATTTTATAAATGGGGATGTGGCTGAAAATGGTAGTCTATGTATGTAAATGCCAATGCTAGAGAATAATCTAGGAACTGAACAGCATGGTAAAACAAGAGGTGGATAAGAACTGAAGCTGATGGTACAGATGCAAGAGTGTCCTTTGTGAGCTAGAGCAAATGTACATCACTACTGCAGGGTGTTGGGAATGTGGAGAAACATGGGAGAAATACAACTCAGTGACCTATGGACTGTGGTTAGCAATAATAATATAATATTCTTGCATCTATGCCAAAGATGTACTATGCTGATAATGGGGCAGTATAGAAAATGTGAGCCAAATGTACACTATGGACGTGGTAATAACCAGATGATATTATCTTACCTGTAACAATGTTCCACCACAGGGTGGTGTGTTGATGGAGGAGTGTTGTTTGGGAATTCTGCACATGTGCACAATTGTCTTATAAGTTTACAACTTCTGTCATAAAAAATATATTTAAACAATAATAATAGGGTGGGTTGGGGGAAAAACACACCAAATGTAAGGTAAGGACTATAATTAGTAGTTAAGATTTTGACAATATTCTTTCATAATTTGTTACAAACGTCTCATGACAATGTAAGGTATTGGTGGAGGGTTGATGTATGGGACCCCTGTATGAGGTTATGCATGTTTGCTTTTTAAGTTCACAACTTCTACTATACACTTGTTTACGCATGTTCATATATAAATGATATAAAGATAATAGTAGGGTGGGCTGGGGGAAAAATACTTTGGTTAGTAGTAATAATTTTGACAATGCTCTTCAATCATTAGTTTAAAAGGTTTAACAGCAATGCAAGTTATTGGTGGTAGGGTGAGTTATGAGAGTCCTGTATGATGCTATATATGTTTGTTTTGTAAATTCACAACTATTACTATATACTTATTGTTTATGTATGTTTATGCACGAATGATATACTTCAATAAATTAATTACAACAACAACAAAAAAAAAAGTGCACCCAGAGGCCTTGGCGCAGGAGAGCAAAGGCCCTGGACCCTGATACCCTGCAGGCTGCCTCCAGCCTACAGATGTCATGGCTCCAAGACACCACGTGGGATAACTGTAACTGCAAATCCTTCCTTCCTTCCAGCCAAGGTGGAGCATGAGAATTCCACACAGAACAAAGGAGACACTGTATCATGGTGCTGCTTCTTCCCCATCAACGGAAAACTTGAAGACCTCAAGAACAGTGAGCAAAGGCATTAAATTTCAAAAGCTGGGAAGCTGGCTGCTTTGGAAAATCACACGGGACAAGGAGCACAAACAGGACCGATTTGCACATGGCCGCTATGAGCCAGAAAAGTCCGACGACGTCACCAAGGGCCACGTGCTCACCAGGGAGGCAGGCGCCTTGCTCCAGGGCCTCCCACAGCCCCGAGGGGGACCCGTCCAGGGCATGGTGGAGCAGGACCCAATCTGTTTCCCCACGGAGCCGTGGTCCACACGGGCTGAGCAGCTCACTGCAGCAGTCTCAGCCGCACACTCAGAACCCAGGATGCGGGACAGCCATGCCGAGTAAAGCCAACAAAAGACTCGTAAGTACAACGTAAAGGCAGGTGGATGTGGTTCAAGCAACTGGGGGTCCGTCTACCACATGGGAAGACCCAGGTTCGCTCCCCAGGGCCAACTGGTAAAGGCGTGCCCGCATGGTGAGCCACACAGCAAAATGACGACGCAACAAAAAGGGAGACAAGGGGAGAGTCAAGGCAGATGCAGCAGAAACCAGGAACTGAGGTGGCACAAGTGCCAGGAACCTCTCTCCACATCAGAGTCCCCAGGATCGAATCCTGGTGAATCCTAGAGGAGAAAATGAGAAGAGAAGACAAAAAAAGAAACAGACATTGAAGATCACACAGCGAATGGACACAGGCAGCAAAAACAGCAGGGGAGGCAAGGAGGGGGAGAGGAAAAAACCATCATAAAGTAAACAAGGTAAATTTAAAGAGTAAAGCCCGCAGGGTTCAGGCTGCAGCCAACGGCCTGGCAACCCCAAGACGTGTTCCCTTACATGGCAAAAGGGGTTCTGCACACAGAATTGAGGTCACACAAAACCTAGTCTGAAAAGAGAAGGCCCTAACTCCTAAGCGCGCTTTCCTCGGGGAGAGTGCAGGTGGAAGCGTCCGTGCACGGTACGGATGGACTCGAGGGAGGCTCTCCACTGTGGGAGTGACTGGCCACCAGGCAACCAGGCCTGGTGAGAACGCAGGGACCTCAGAACTACCACCACAAGGAGCCTGAGCCTGCCAGCCCATCAGGGCTCAGCGGCTGCTTCCCCAGCCGACACCATGACGGCAACCTTGTGAGACCCTGCACAGAGACCCGAGCAGAGCCCACCCAGACAGCAGCCTACAGAACCGGGAGATCATCAGCGGTGGGGTTGAAAGCCGCCAGGTTTGCGGCGACACGTCACGCAGCAACAGAACACGCATATGCTATCATAGCACCCAAGCCGCGTCTGTCAGTTAAACAGGGACCATTAGAAAGAGCTATCGGGGAGACTTCCAAGCAGGCAATGTCTTAATGACCTTGGCCCTAACGCTGCCTTCACCCCAAGGCTACAGGACCCCGGGGTGCAGGCTGGCGTCAGGAGGCTGCGGGCGCCAGAGCCACAGCAGCTACTTTCGCAATGTGTCGGCTTGAGCATTAACGCATGGCATAATGACACATTTAGAGGTATTTTCAAAATAGTATTAAATCCATTGCCTGCCAGTCACTTTACTGCCCTTTCCTAGTTTAAAGTTCACCAACAAGTTTTTTAAGTCCAAGTGTTCAATGAGATACTTGAGCAATTTAAGAATCTACTACTCCCTCTTAGCCAGTGTTACTCTCAACACATGCTCACCAGGTTTCTGGAAAAACATCACCTTCGCTACCTGCCTCTTAGCACAGACCACCTCTCTAGGAAACACCATTATTTCTGCAGTGCGGGAGACGCCCAGGAAGAGCTGCTTCTTTCAGAACTGACCCTGAGCTGTCTGTCCTCTCCCCACCAGGCGGGGTGCCCCGAAGGCAGAGGGGAAGGCAGCACTGGGTGCCTGGGCTGCCCTCCAGCGCTGGTGGAGTGCCCCGCCCTGCACCCCTGAGGCCTGAGAAACCAAGGCCCGGTGACCAGCCTGTGTGGATGCACGTGACCCACAGGTGACAGGTGTACCAGCAGGTGGCCTGCCTGTCTGATGTCGTCTCTGTGACTTATACACCCACTCTTATGTGGGAGAAACATGACATCTTTAAACTGTAACACAGATTGAAAATTTGGGTTTTTTAAACCAGCAATTCAACAGTGAGGTGAACTAGGTGGTGACATAAGGAAAAGGAAAAAAACAGTCCTCAGTACCTGAGCCAAATTTGTTTCCCCAGCACCTATGTTTGCATTTCACGCAACCCACGTGACCGCACGAGGGCCCGAGGAGGGAAGGCCCCATGGTGTCCACGGCCGGGAGGCCGGTCCCCGGTTCCCAGGGCAAGGAAGGAGAGCTCCGTTCTGCACGAGGGCCACGTCTGAGCGCCTGGACTGCGCAGCGCTAACATTATCGCAGCCAAAGCTCCGACTCCAGGAGCATGCGAGCGGGCCCTGCTCTTCAGCAGGAAGGAGTGTGGCCCGCGGGGTGCAGGTGTGTCCCTGGGGGGCGTCGCCGCGGGGCGCAGGCGTGTCCCTGGGGGGCGTCGCCGCTGCCATTGGGAAAACAAGCAGCTGTTAAGACGATGTCACCCTCACAGCTGCTGTCCAGAGCACTTGCTTCCAACATGGAATAAACATGACCTTCACTACGCTACCATGCTCAGAAATCCACCTGCATTTTCTTATCCTATTTCTTCCTTCCAGTCTGACTTGATTTGGGTCGCTGGCCTGTCTGTGACCCTCCTCTTCTTAGCAAAAGATTGATGACCGCCACTGGCTGTGTGTGAACGCTGGCACACCAGCAGAGGCCCTGAAAACAGACCATGGCACAAGCCAGAAGAACTCCTGGCGGCTGCGGTCTCGCCCTTCCAAGTGCCAAGCCAACCTCTGCTCAGCCCGCGTCACCTCACGCCGCACCATCAGCATCCTGCGGCACCTGCCGGTGCTTCCCATGCCCAGGGCTGGCATGCAGGCAAACGCACCGCCTCCCCCCACCCTGCTGAGCCCTGGTTTTGCTGGCCACCCCCATGCAGCACCTCACAGCTGGCAACCATAGGAAGCATTTCACCGATGGGGCCTGGGGCATTCAAAAGGAAACTCTTGGCAAGCATTCAACTGTGTCCAAGTCGTCCTGATTAAAATTAAGAGTCCGGCCTTTTGTGTGTACATCAGTCAGGTTTCCTAGGAACTATCAAATCTCAACCCCGCAGGAGCTTAAGAACCCACTCCTAAGTGAACCCCGCGTTTGGTCAAGAGAGCCCATGCTCAGCCCGCCCTCGGCCACCTGGTTCCCTGTCTCAGCCGCCGGGCTCAACCTCCCAACACTCAGGTTTACAGTCAGGAAAGACATGAGGACGTGAAGACAAAACGGACAAGAGAAGGCGAGAGCGAGCAGCAAGGCGCAGGTGACCGTGACCGCACGGGTGCTCGGCCAGGCTGCCGCTTACTCAGAAGGGCTGAGGCCAGCGCACAAGCGAAGAGCTAGGCGAACACGGCACGGGCCTTTCCAGCATAATAAAGTGACTCAGGTCCACACAAGGTGGCATGTCACCAACCACAAGGACTTGCTACACAGCCATGGAACCCTGTGGCTGTCTAACACCTCAGGCACGTAAATCCTTTTATAAGAAGGTAAGCACAAGTGGTCTACTCGTAACTCCAGGCTGACGCCAGGACGTGAAAGGACAGATGAAGGCGGCCCGTCGCCCTCCAGCTCTTTCTCCAACATAACCTAGCCCACCTAGTGTTCTCTGCACCTCGGCAAGCTGCTTCTAGTCGAGAAGGGGAAGACGCAGGCAGTGACACCGGCTAACGGGTCATAGATCCCAGAGGAACGTGCAACAGATGAGGCCGCTGTAGTCAGCAGGAAATGTGACGCGACAGACGTGAACGGGTCAGCTATTTTCCATCCCCGACAAGCACAGCGCTCACAGAAAGAGGCTGCCACCTGTCGCTGCACAGCCGCGCCAGACCACTGTGCCCAGGGGGGCGGCTCAGCAGACGCTCCCAGCACGGAAACCACACCGGGCCGCTGCCTTCCAGGGCGGAAGGCACGACGCTGCGCAAAGGGAATGGGCCGAGCCCGCGGGGACGCACCTTCCGAGTTCAAGGTGATGAGGGTGACGTTGTTCCCGACGCTCTGGCCTCCTGGCTGTCCGCAGGTGGACACGGAGTCGCTGGCCTCGGACCCGCTCTCCCCGTCCTCGTGGTGGCCATCGTCCTGACCGGGCGTCCTCACCACGATGGTGCTCTGCCGGCGCCCGGGCACCGCGCTGCAAGGAGACAGAACATGCACCCACTGCGGTGAGAGCGGCACGCCAGCGCGCAGAGAGCGGCGCGGGCACCGAGGCGCTGCTCCCCCCCCCCCCCGTAGCGCTGCCTTTAACCTGGTCGGGACGCACAGCTCACCTGGAGATCATCTACTACGACTGACAGCAACGGAACAGCAGAAAGTAGTCTGCAGTTGAAAGCAACTGGAGAACGTAAATTTCAAAGTTTTAAAATAAAAGTAAAGTCTTAACTGACTATGATTCAAGGCCTAGAATGCTGCTTCTGATTTTGGAGGTTAGCCTACAAATTGCTGATATTTGAATAATGCTAATTTTTTAAGATGATCAAAGGAAAACCTAAATTAAGGGAAAGTGTGTCTAAGGAAATTCCATCAAGTCAATCCAGTGCACGAGGATAGACCTTCTAGAAATGACTCAGCCTTTGAAAATGCAGTTTTCACTCCCAATTATTCCCACTGGCCAAAAACCCTGGAGTGGGTTAAAGGGCCAGTCGAGCAGCCCCAAGAGACATTCTCCTCACTGGGACGGTTCCCAAGATGGGCAAGGAAATACAGTGAGCAAAGCAGGGCCACGAGGCCAGCTCCAGAAACTCTCCAGAAAAGAAAACGGGGAGGTTGGAGACTTGTCCTTATCTTGTAAATGACCTTTCAACATTCCCTAATTTGCAGGGCTGACTGCTGGAAAGGGGGGAAAAGTATGATTTCCCTATTTGCAAAGTCAAAGAGGGACCTAAGCTGAAGCCACGAGCGAAGGAGGGGCTGCCAGGGTGGACCTGGCTTCTCAGAGGCAAGGGCCGCCCTGAGCTCGCTCTGAGGAGCTAAGTCCTGGCTGGCTGCCGCGGCCCCAGTCCCACGGAAGGCCCCTCCGAGACTGTGCGTCTCCGCCAGGCAGGCCGCCCCAGCTCCCGGGGCATCACCGTATTTTCTCCTTTGAGCCCAGGCTCTCAGCCCCTCAAGACCACAACCGGTCTCCCAGAGAATTCAGCTAAGCCAATAGAGAGTGGGGGGACAGTGAGGAGGAGTATGCTGCAAAAGAGACTGGGAGAAAAAGCAAAAAAGAACTTTGTGAACCTGCAGATCAGAAACAAAAGAGCCCACGGGGGACATGACAGTGGGGGAAATTCACCGCAAGCCACTGGGCGGCCCACCCCGCACCGAGCTCCATCCTCACACGGGGGCAGGGTCTTCATCCACTCCCATTTCTTACCAAGTTTACTTTCAAAAGTCTCAAAAGAACAGGCATAAGAAAAAAGTCATAAACTCAAACGCCGACATCATCTAGCCAGCTTAACAGAGGGCGTCTGCGTAGCAGCCGTGCTGCCGGCAGACAACAGATGGGTGGCCTGGAGGAAGCAGTGAGCGAGGCCAGGAGAAAGAGCCTGTCTTCCTGTTGTGGGAATACAGCGCAAGGCCCTGAGAACACACCTCACAGCAGACACGCAAGGCCCAGGGCCGCCACCCCGGAGCAGCCGCCCTTTCTCCACCCCACGCACCAGGACAGGGTCGCTCCCCTAAGGGAACGTGCACGCCACCCCTGCCAGGAAGGACGAGGGCTGCCTGCCGGGCTCGACCGCCAGCTCGGTGCGCCCCGCCCGGGGCTCGGTCACTTAGTCTCACGGGCTCATCCCGGTGGCGGCGGAAGGGAAAGGCGGGATTGGAGTTGTGGCTACTGACTTGCTAATGATATTTTCCAGGGAATCCGGTGCCCTGTCGCTCAAGGGGCCGTCCATCTTGGCTACAATGGCGTTCTGCCGGTCATTGTTGAGTATTACTGTAGTCTGGGGGACGACGCTATGGAACAAAAGAATCACAAGAGAAAGAAGACCTTAAAACAACAACATTCATTTGAAGGGTACATAAGAGAATTCAACACAGTCAACTCCCAATGTTCTGCTCCGTGGGGGGTAGGTGGCCCCAAACGGAAATAACGTTTAAAGGAATTTATACTAAAGAATAAACTGGATTTTTAATTCTGTTTAATTCTCCTATTTGTTGGTATTCTCAGTTTGAACAACCGGATAGCACAGGCGAGTTGAGCTAAGAATTGTTAAATACTTCACAGAGAGTCGATTTGGGCACCACAAGCTGTTGTTAAGCAGTTAGTTAATTCGATTTCTGAAGGAGCAAGTTGGCATGAGAAAGCAGCTCAACTTTCCTCTCAGCCCACTCCAGCTAAGTTCTGCAGGCCACATCATCACCCCGTTCTAAAATTACAGTGCTCTGGGCCCAAGGGGCAAACGCCAAGAAGGCAAAGTGGGAGATCAAGACATTTATTGGCTCCGTGGCCTCCTCAGGTTGTGGCTTTGAGAAAGCACGAGAAGGCAAAGAAGGCGAGCTGTCAGCCAGGCTCAGCCAGCCAAGCTGGCACCCAGGGACCCCGCCAGGGTGTGTGCACAGGCGGGGGCGGCCACCGCTTCGTCCAGGCAAGGCCAACTCCTCCTTCCAGGCATTAACTGTCCGAGCTTTCATTTCTAACGCGCCTTGTGGGATGCTGGAGCAGGCAAAGAGCTAGCATTTGAAATGCAGGGTACTACTACCTGAGAAAAAGTTATTGTTCTTGGGTTTTATCCTCCCACAAGCACGAGAGGCCAGCATCGCTGTGGAGTGAGTGGATTTCACATAAGCGAAGGCGCACGTGGCAACCTCGCCCAGGCTCACACGGCGCCTGCGAGCCCCGCCCCACTCCAAATCAGGGGCAGAAACCGCCCAAGGTAAATCTCAGGCCCGCAGGCTCCTTTTCTGAAGTGAAGCCCAGACAACTGTGTTTCAACGGCAATTTTACGGTTCCCATCGTCCACTTGCTCTTTGGGGACCCCCTGCCTTACGACCGACCGGCAGGCCAGGTCGCCTTTTGAACCGCCCCCTGCCGTCACATGGAGGCATTTCCAGCCTCATGCTTCTCTGAAGAGTCAAGGGGCCTACCAGAGCCTGTATGGAGGGCAGATCCCCAGAGTGTACTCCACAGAGCACGAGGGTACCCCAGGGCCCAGCCCCCCACCCCTCTTGCCCTCTCAGGTCCCATAAACCACTCAACAGGAGCTAGGCTCCCCCACCAGTGGACACTCACAGTGGACATTAGCACGTCAGCGGTCTGACAAGGCCTGTGGGAGATAAAGCAATGAACATTTGTGCGTGCCTCCGTTTGGTGAGGTTCTTCCACTAGATACACCGTTTTTCTGGAAAATTCTTATTAAGATCAAGGAAATCATGTTCTGAGGCAATCAGCTTTGAACTTGAGTAAGAGCACCACGAGGGGTGCCCTAAGATTTCCAAGGGGTGTGTGGAATGGGTCACACTCCATGACTCAATGCCTACTCGTCATCTTCTAGAATGTGCCAGCTCCTAAAAATGACTCTCCTTGAGAAAGCACGCCGAAGGTTCTCATTTCACAAAGTCCTTTTCTCACTTAGAAAAAACGACCTCTCAGCCACCCCTAATTCTACAATGTCCAGTATGTGGAGAGCCCCAGGAGAAAACAAAGGGCCAGCGGGTAGGAGGGTGTGAGGAGGGGGACGCTGCTCCACTCTCTGGGACGTTAGCTGGCTGACAATTCTCTGCTTTCAAGCAACTAAAGGAGGACCCAGGTGAGTTTCCAGCTCACAAGTAAATAATTTTAGAAAAACCACCAAGATGACTGGCACTAGCTGAAGACGTAAGGACACTCAGAACAAAACTCCTTCCTTGCCAAGATAGTGACTTCTCTGAACAAAGTTTCTCAGCATTCCAGAACACAAAACCAAAAACAGAAACTGATTTAGTACTGACACATCTCATTTCAAACAGTATGTCAGTACCAGCCATGGATTCAGAAACTAATGGAAATAAAAACACAAGCAAAAGAAAACCATCAGTTGCTCAAGAGACACAACCACAGTAAATTTCACTTCCTTTTTATTACTGATAATTGGTTATGAAGGGGTCACATACTGACGCTGTTTTGATCAGCTGGGTCCTCCTAATAACTGTAACGAGAACTCAATCCCCAAGAGTCTGCTTTTGTTTTCAGTCCATGGAGTCCTATGGGTGCAGGAAATGAACGGCTTTAACCGTCACTCTACATACATACTTCTACTACAAAGAACGAGGAAAGCCCGGGTCCGAGGGCCGGCCACGCCCAGCACCCCGCAGCCTTCAGAGAGCCCCGCTTGCCCCACCTGGACACAGGCCTCTGGCCTCCAGGTACGGGAGGCAGAAAAGGCCCGTCGTCCGGGCCCACTGGCGTGCGGTGGCTGGTGTCGGCAGCCCTGGCCCACGAAGGCCGAGGCGCAGGCACAGGGGCGGGGCTGAGCCACGGGAAGCCGGCCCAGGCTCAGCCTGGCAGCCGTGTGGCCAGGAAAAGCAGCTAACTGGGGCAGCTGCGAAACGGCTCTGCAGTCTTTCCGAGCTGAGGACCGGACAGAGCCTTTACTGTACAGAACCTTTCAAGGGGGGCCACGCTGAGAATGCAGGCCACGGACAAGGAGCCGCAGCTCTGCATGTTTGCTTTTTCAGAAAGCCTGAAACGGTTTCTCAGATCACACACCAGCTATGTTCTCCAGGACTTTAGACAGGATAGGTGCCAAAAAGCCACTGTGTGCAGGTCACCATTTCACTGTGCTCATCAGAACTCACCAAATGTGCCAAGTTAAGGCAAAGAGTTAATGCAACTTCTTTCTTCACCCAACACAGAACTGCCACCCCACAGCAGAAAGGAAGGCCCAGTGGGGCAGCTGCCGAGCCCAGGGAGCTCCCAAAGCCTCGGCTACAGGCTCCGCTCAGCAGGTCTGGAAGCCACCTCCCAAGCACCAGGGAGCCGCCGCCTGTCGGGAGGTGCTCTGTCACTGTAGACTGGGCCACACGAAGCTTCGGAGGTGGAGGACAGCCGCGGTCCTGGCACCGACCAGGGGCTGCCCGTGGACTCTCGGAAGCGCCCCCGCCCTGCAGGGTGAAGAGACCCTGCTCACAGGGCTCAGGTACAGCAAGGCTCCAATATCTGGAGCTCAGGTGCACGTCCACAGTGCGACGAGAGGCTGAGCGCCTGTTTCCCGCCTGCTTTCCACCCACATGGTCCCAGGTCCAGTCCCCAGGACCTCCTGAAAAAATAAAGTCCACAGAGCTAAAGGCTCTTGTTTTGTTTTGCTTTACTAACACCCGGCCAGGGTTAACTGGGTCAGAGGGTGTAACTGCTGAACTGCCTTCCCATGTAAGACGGCCGAGATGCCTCCAGTGCACCAGCCTGAGGGCCCTGCGGGTCAGGGCCAGCAGGGGAGCAGGCAGACAAGAGAGCGGGGCGTCCCCGTCCAGGCACGGCTCAACGGTGGGCAGGCCCGAGACGGACGTCCAGCCAGGGTGCCCAGGCCAAGGCCCTCACCAGTAAGCTGGGCCCCCAGCCCCTGTAACGTGACGCGTTCGTGACAGCATTTCTAGTTCTGCTCTAGCAGAACTCTGGTGTCTGCTTCTGGCAGAGGCATTTGGACATACACAACATGGAAATCCTCAAAGACCACCAAACCACTATTAAAACGGCTGCAGTGCCCTGCACAGGTAACCCTGCATCTGGCCAGGGGTGCCCTAAACGAGAGCCAGGGCAGCTGCCAGGGCTGACGACCACACCAGGAGGCGCGCACGCCCTCCACGGCAGTCGGAGGTCAGGGCTCACGCCCTCCTCACCTCCTGGCTGCGCCAGGTGCCTGGCTGCACCACCCGGGTTCTGGCTCCCTCCACATGTCTCTGGCTGGCCTTCCCCCAACAGGTATCCCGGCTGGAGAACGGACTTCCAGACCAAGCTGCACAGCTGCCCCACCCACAGGCAGACACCGCCCAGGAGGTTTAGGGCGCAGCTACTCCAAGGGCCTGGCAGCAGTCACACAGCGACCGCCCATGTCGACTGGACGCCTTACTTCCCCCGTGGAGCTGAGAGATCCCACGTAGATAGCTGGGGTGCCCCAATCACTACTTCTGACAGTCCCTGAAACCCCCTTCCAAGGTCAGCTTGCAATTTACTGCACCCTAAAACAAAGGGTCCTTAAAACACAAGAAACATACACCGACAGGCTTTATTCCAGTATCTGCATAATTATGCTCAAGGGTTTAAAGAAACACATGGCAATGAGGTGTGGCAGTTTGAGATTTACGCACCCCAAAAAGGATAAGGATGATGTCTACAATCTGGTTTGTTCCTCTAGGCATGACACCCTTCAATTGTATTAGATTCAGCTGAGATGTCTTTGATTAAATTATGTTAAGATTAGGGCTTGGATTCAACCACGCTGTTGGGTATAACTCAGGTTGAGTCCCCGCCCCCAGGTGGACTGACATAAATGGGCACTCACTCCAGAAGACACAGAGGAGAGAGAACTGTGTCAGTTTTCATCCTGGAGCCCCAGGGAGAGAGGAGCCATTCACCAGATAGTCTGCAGCTGAGCAGCTAAGAAACAAGCCTACGCCAGACTGACACTGGAAGCCCTGAGAGAGGAGCCCGATGCCGGCCGACAGCTGAGATCGGAAGAAGCTGGGCACATGGAGCCTTACGGGGAAGAGGGGAGGAGAGACCAGGCAGAGCTCGCCCGCCACCTCTCTTCAGCACGTGGCAGCTGACTTTGGTGAGAAAGCAGCCTTGAGTTAGAGTCTTCAGGGCCTTGGAACTGTAAGCTTTTACCCCAAACAAATACCCTGTATAAAAGCCAACAGATTTCTCGTACTTTTGCATCAGCATCCCTTTTGGCAGACTAATACATGAGGAGGGAAACAAGAAGGCATGAAAGAGTCTAATGGAACTTACAAAGAAATATTACAAAATCTTCAAATTGTACTTCTAATGATAAAAAAAAAAAATACACGATATCCAAAATTAATTCACTGGCTGGGTCAACAGATTAGACAATACAGAAGAAACAACTCACAAAGCTGAAGACCCAGCAACAGAAATGATCCAAAATGAAGCTCAGAGAGGGAAAAAGGACTAAAACGGTGCACAGCGGCTCAGCAGCCAGCGTCACGCCCTCTACCACGGGCAGGACCGGAATCCCAAGAGACAAAGGAGGACGGGGGCGAGTAGGGGTGCTCAACAGTGTGTGCAGAAACGGTGGCCTGAAGTTTTCTAAATTTGATTAATACTATAAAGCCACAAATTCAAGAAGCTCAATGAACCCCAAACAAAACCAAAAACCACCCCAAGAAACATTATACTCAACCCCATGAAAAGCAGTGATAGGAAGTCATGAAAGATGCACTCGCACAGAGGGCGGCAGGAGCGCCAGGAAGCTGCCAGGCACTCGTCACGCAAGCCTGCAGCAACAAACACTGCCTTCAAGTGCTCTAAGCAACCTCCTGGAAAAAACCAAGAGGCATAACTAAAAATCCAGCAGTAGAAATAAAAATAATTTTTCAAAAAGGCCAAAAAGAAAAAAAAAGAAAAAGGGGAACAAAGAACAGATAGGACAAGTGAAAAACAAGTATCAAAGAAAGGAGAGGTAAACCCAATCACATCAATCATTATGATAAACATAAACGTCCTTAACACACCAAAGAGAAGGCTGAAATTACCAGGCGGGATAAAAAAGCAGTAACTACCTATCTGATGTCTTCAAGAAATTAACTTTTTAAACACTTCTAAGTTAAAAATAGAAATATGGAAAAAGCTATACCACACAAACACTAGGCAAAGAGAGATGGAGTGGTTTTATTAATACCAAAGATTTAAAACAAGGACTATTGCCAGGGTTACCAAGGACATAGTGACACGCTATATGAGAAAGGGATCGACTCACCATGTAAACCCAACAGTCCCGAATGGCTATATATCTGATAATACAGCTTCACAATACATGAAGCAAAAACCAACAGGACTAAGAGGAGGAACAGACAAACCCATGGTTATAATTAATAGAGCAAGTAGAAAATCATTAAGAAAATGCTACCAACCAACTTGACCTGACTAACATTTAAACAACAATCCATCCAACAACTGCAAACCACACACTGCTTTCCAGTGCTCACGGAAGTGCCACCACGACACAGTCTATGCTACAGAACAAACCTCAGTAAATTCACAAGAATTTATTTACATCAGCGTATGTTCTCCAGCCAGAATGAAATTAGAAACGAATAACAGAAAAATAACTGGAAATAAAACAGAAAAGATATTTGGGAACTAACAAATATACTTCTTAAAAACCCAGGGGTCAAAGAAGAAATAACAAAGGCAATGAGAAAATAGTTTAAGCCCCATGGAAATGAAACATGACATTAAAATTTGTGGGATGCAGCTAAAGCAGTGCTCAATGGAATTTCATAATAAATGCTTATATTAGAAAGAGAAGAAATGAATAAAATCAATAAATCAATGATCTAAGTTTTTAAAGAAAAAACAAAGAGGAAATCAAACCCAAAGTAAGTTGAAAAAAGGAAATAATAAAGTGAAGAAATTAACAAAATAGAAAAAAGGGAAAACAACAGAGTACAAGTTTAAACAAATCTATCATGGCTGAGACCAAAGCACTTCTCCACAGTCGCGCAGCCCCACCCGGGTTGTGTCACTGGAAAGCCTGTGCCACCTGTGCTGTCAGGCTGAGAACGCCACTTCCTCCACACTGGAAGCATTCGGGCCCTTTCCTAGCCTGGCCGAGGTTTCTGGTGCTCCAGGGCCAGAACCAAGGCGCACAGCGCAAGACCTCTTACCCAGAAGCCAGGAGGGTTGCAGAAATCCAAGCAGCCTTCTGATGAATAATTGTCAGCAAGATAAAAAAAAATAAAAAGATCCTCTGGGAAATAAAATATAAAGAATCAGCATCTAGCATATTAGAAGGAATTGAAATAATTTCTTGTTCAAATACTTCAATTCTTATGGGTCAAAATCAGTTTTGAAGAAAAAGAAAAAACAACTTTCCCCCTCGGAAAATCTTATATGACATATCTATTTCATGGAAAGAAAAAGTTCAAAAGAAATCACTTTTCAAAATTTTTAAGAACTATTACTATAAAGAAGTTTCTAATGTTATTACAACTGTTTTAAGATAGCAGAAATATGTTAAAACTTTTAAAAGAAAAGTTACTAAAAATAAAAGTTAAAGCTTTTAAAAATAAGAAGCATGAGCATTTTCCCAATTAATCATATACACTCAGTTAATGAAAACAAACAGACCAGAACACCTGGGCGGGGAGTGGCTCCACGACCGCCCCTCGCCCACAGGTGGGCTTGCCTGCCCTGCGCCGGTTCCAGTCTCTGCGCCCAGCTTGAAGGGGAAGGAAAAGTGTGTTTCCAGCCAACTACACAAATGTACCTGCACGTACACTCAATTCCTTTGGTTTCCGGAATAAAATGGTCCCTGAGCCCATGTGATTCTGACTCTGGCATCCTATAAAAAGGCCTCCACACCTGTATGAAGATACGCAGGCCGGCAGCCCACCACTTTCTGTACATTCTCAAAAACAGCTGTCAAGTTAAAACCTCGTTTTGCTGCAAATCCTC
Organism: Dasypus novemcinctus; assembly: GCF_030445035.2. Classification (NCBI taxonomy): domain Eukaryota; kingdom Metazoa; phylum Chordata; class Mammalia; order Cingulata; family Dasypodidae; genus Dasypus; species Dasypus novemcinctus. The sequence continues at coordinate 2,154,446 of NC_080690.1, forward strand.
CTTGTGGCACAAGAAGAAAAGGGACCGACCTGGAAGACTTCTTGTCCCAAAGTGGAGTGTGATTCCATCTAGGTAGCTCACAGACATCTCTAGGGCAATGAGTATGCTTTATCTTTAAAGAGAAAGGTTTAAAAAAAAAAAAAAAAGAGAGAGAAAGGTTTATTCTTTCTCTTTTTTCTTGAATTTACTTAAAGAAACTCTTTCAGGTATGGAATCTGAAAATCATGTTCCAGAATGCCAGCTGAGGTTGGCAGCCCCCCCACCTTGTGTGTTGCAGGGACTAAAAGGAATAAACACGCAGCCTTGGGGCTGACAGCCCAGGCTAGTCCGTGCCCGTTTTAATCAGAAATCGCCAACCAGCAGCGTGGACTTCAGTGAGCAGAGGGGCGGGGACTCAGCAGAGCGCCCCCGCTGTGAAGCACAGAGGGGGACACGTCGCCCTTGCAGGCGCAGCGGCTCTGATCCGAGAGCTCTCTCCCCAGGAACGGGTGTGGCTGCCTCGGCTGGCAGCTCCTCAGCCTCTCCAGAGACTTCTTCAGATGAAAGGACCTGCCCCAGGACCCTGGTCCTGAGAGACGACCTCAGACCTTCCAACCAACTGCTTACAGCAGACGCCCGTGACGTGCACGTAAGAAGGTCATCTATAACTGCTGTACCTGTAAACTTTATTTTAAATATCCGAGACCCAAAATAAAGAATTCATAAAAGTTCCTTATTACCCAGAATGTTAACCAATTTTTAAGTGTTTTCAGAAACTTTTCTTTTTATGTTCCACTGCCCATATTTACGGCATAAAATTCTCATTCATTTATTTGTGTTTACAAAATTATTAACTTTCCAATCTCAATATACATTTTTTTCATTAGCATTCTAGGATTAAGGGCTTATCCTCTATTTTTCCCCCAAATTTGATGACAGCCTTCAATTATTGGCAGTTTTTATTTCTCGTTGTTAGAACTTAGAGAAATGCTGCATTGAGTACCTTCTTCAAAAATCTTCAAATACATTTAAAACTCTGCTTAGAAGAAAATGGAGGGATGGTTTTGCCTTCTATCAGTTTTTGTAACTAACAGTCTTGGTAGTGATATTAATAAACCTCACGCTGATGTGGGCTCTGTGTGGGGAGGCTATCCGTCTCTGTGTAGATAACCTGAGCTGTCTGTGTCCTGACCTGCGGGTGAGGGAGAGAAGCTGCAGTCCTGCCCTTGGTGACCACGGCAACGACTCCAGTCCCAGGAGACAATTTAGCCATGCAAAGTCTATATACATACCAATCAGTCCAGGGAGACTCTGATGGTGGTGATGCCGAAGCTTAAGGGGACTTGGACTTGATCTCGAATGGGGACATATAATATAGCCTGTGCATCAAATTCAAAATTATCTAATTCTGTGTCCAAGTGTGCCTAGAAATCCAAATAAGTAATATAGGCCCTTTAGATTTTGAATGTTCAGAAAGGATGTCTATTCAAGGTTGCATCCAGACGGAATGTGGGCGTTATGTTAATTCAAAACCTATCTGGTACTCAGCAAACACTTAACTAACGAAGAAAGTCGTTTTCTTTCATAAAAGCACCATTTGACTCCCCACCCCATATAAAAGGAACTTGAAAATCTTGTTTGAGGCTCGGGCCTTGGAACAGAAAGTTCCTGAGTCCGGCCAGCCATAAATAAATCCTTTTTCCTTCCCAAAATTATTCTTGAGTCCTGGCCTTTCTATACGCAAATAACTGAACTTCTCTCGACTTCTACAACATTTCTGGGGGCTCGTCCGGGGTTTGCAAATGAAGGTCAGATGAGGTAGCATTTTGCTGCTCCTTCCAGATCCTCGAGGAAGCCGGGAGAACTCAGGTGATCCCCAATCTGGGCACCCCTGGATTAACTTTAACCCAGAAAAGATGTGGGCTTCATCAGAATCTTCCCGTCGAAAATCGAGGGCAATGGAAGGTCTGAGAGAAAAAAATTCTGAAAACGAAAAAGAACTCTGAACATGGAAGGTAAGACTTCCCGGGGAGCATAGTCAGTAAAACCCTAAATTTAATTGGTAGGAAGGGGAACCCAATCACCTCCCAAGAGAGCCCAAGTACCTCCAGAAATTTGGGGGGAAGCCGTACTCTCTAGGTTCAAAAAAAAAAAAAGAGAAAAAAGGGGAAAAGCCTGGTGTTTGGGGTTTGTCTAACTGCACATTTGTATCTGGTTTCTGGTCTTATTTCCACTGAAACAGTGAAGGCTTGATTATAATAAGAAAGGATGTTTATAGGTTCGAGTCCTAACGTCCTGGAAATTAGTCTGGGTTTTGAAAAACTTGGTTACAGGAAAATGAATCAGCTTTTCTAGTGAAGCTTGGTCTGGGTAAAATTAAACGGTGAAGAAGGTCTAGCTGAAGTCTTTTGTTATGATGGTGAATTGCAAATGAATTCGCTTTATATCAGATGTTAATGTTAAGTGTTCTCTTTCTAAAGTTTGTAATGGCTGCAGAGGCAGCTGTGCTGAAGAAGATATATATAGAATCTGTGGGTCAGATTAATGACTTTTGAGCTTCTGTGTCAGCTCAATGCTGGTGTTGAAGTTGTGTGGTTATGCAAAGTCGTGGAATTTGGTTGAGCTGGAACCCTCCCTTGCCACTGGCAAAGGGGTGAATTGATTATAAGGCAAAACTGCAGAGTCTGGATATCTGCGCATGCTCTGCTGTCCCATCTCTGGTCGGCCCCTCTGCCAGGGCTCGGGGGCCGTCTGCGTCCGTGCCACACATCTGGGTTTGTTGGAGCTGGCCCCAGTCAGAGTGGCTGGGTCCCCAGGAAGGGCACCGAATTTGAGGAGGTTCTTTCGGGCCATTTTGGTGGAAAGCTGGAAAGGGGGGGAGCGGCTTGCCCCTTTCCAGGGAGTCCACACCTTCTATTCATAAGCCACATTCCTATTTAACCACTATGCACCCGACTGCCTGGAAGGGGGGAGGTGAAGGTGACGTAGAGCAGGATGAAAATAAATGCAATAAAATTCCCTCCCTAAGATGTTAAAGGCCAAAATAAATTTGCATTCTGCCCAGCTTTTGCTTTTCCAAATCTCCCTTTGAGTCTATGCAGAAATGCTTTGAAATGTTTTAGAGCCATCCCACTCCACCTTGATGCTTTCTGCTATCGACATTTACAACCATTCACAGGTTGAAAGGCATGCTATTATACTCCCTTCCTTTCACTCCTTTAAACTATAGTTAGGGCATTATATTAACATTTTTTATTTTAAAGTGTATTTTCTACACATTGTGGTTTAGGATAAGGGGCACTGCAAAAAAAATACTATCAAGAGAAGGCGCTGCTTCTGAGAGGGTTGAGCATCACTGCCCTGGAGCCTGGGAGAGTGCCTGGCACCCAGAATACACGGGGCAAATGTTTGCTGGAAAAGCCATGCTGCTGATCTGTCATTGGGGCATACACTCACTGTATCAAAGGCCCACATTCCAAAGTAATGTCACAAAGACACCCGACATCCCCGAGAACAGAGAGACCCACGCGCTACCCCACTGGGTGTAGAGCAAACCAACCGGAGCTTGGAAAAGTTAAAGGGAACAGCAATTACGAGACAGCAGGTGTACTCCAGGCTGTCCCCAACAAACCAAGATGGACGGTCATCCTGGAACTGGGGCAGGGTCCTGGCACCCCAGCTGGCAGGCGGCCCCTCCGCTCTCCTGCGCACTCCCTGTGGGCACCGGATGCCCAGCAGCCAGCAGGCTCCTGTGGCTCCCACCCCGGTTTCCCCACAGCCCCTGCCCACCACCCTGGCTCCTCACAGACCCGCAGGACAGAAAATGCTTCAAGCACTTACAAAGCACAAAGATGGACTGAGGCACAAACCCAGCATCTCTGTACCCAGGCATGGCAGAGGGGCGCGCAATGCACTGCTGGGCCCACAGGCTGTGGGAGCCACACGGTGCCAAGGCCACGTCTTCCCGCTCTAACTAAATGAGTCGCCAAGTTCTTAGGAGGCAAAAGGTTCTAACGGTACATACACTACTGCTCCCCTCTCTAAGATTAAACACTAAACCTCAAAAAAAAACAAAAAGGGCACAAAAATTAGCACAGACTAGAGTGAAAAGTTTGATACACTGAAGTGAAATCTAGAAAAACTATCATTGAAGAAAACTATCTAAAGACTAGCCTGACAGAGCAGGAAAAAAGAAAAGAAGCAAATGTACATCTCCCGAGACTCACTGGGTTGGTTCCAAAGAGAAGATCCTAGTCTGGTTTTGCCAAAGAGGAAAATGTGACCACGAGTTCAAGTGCTCAGGCCAGTCTAAGAGGCATCAGCACATGAGCCGCCAGGCGGCGCCCTCCCAGTCTGTCCACAGCACATCAAGTCCACGGCGCGAACCAGGACAGGTTGGTAAGCCTGGGGGGGGGTGCTCCCCAGAAGCAATCAGCTTCTTAAGAGAGAGGACAGGCCCGAGGCCGCTCTTACCATCGCACTTTGTTGCACGTCTGCGTCGCGCCCAGCGGGGAGCCGGCCACCATGGGGACCTGGATGGGGCTGTGCTGCTTGTTCGTGACCAGGTCCAGCTTCTCTTCCAGCGACTTACAAGTGGCCTCTAGAGCTTGCAGCTTGGCCTCGATGCTATCCAATCGTAAGCATATTGTCTGGTTAATGGAATACAGGAATGACTGGAAGTGAAGAGAAGGAAAACTTTACTAAGGGCTTACTGACGTTGCTGAGACAAGTGCAAGAAACACCAGACAGCTGTTTCCTAATTTCACCTGCATCCGTTCCAATGATAGTCCCTCATTTTAACTAGCTTTTTAGTTAGACACATTTGAATAAACAAAGTCACCTGTTTTAAACTTGACTAGTTAATCACGGCCTTACTCATCTGTGCAGTTGTAAATTTTAATTACGCTGAAATCTACATAATCAGTAAATTTCCATGCAAAGCCAGTCAGATCTTTCAAACTACACAAACAGATAACACCGAACATCAAAACAGCGTGAAAGCCATCAGCTGCGTGCCTCCACGGTCCACCTTGAGCAGGTGTCGCGGGCACCTGGCTTTGAAACTGGGTGAGCTGTGCCCTGGGATCTCTGCGAGCTGCGCGTCTGCCACCTAGTGGTAGTTCTGACGTTCGAGTCTTCCTGCCGAGTCAGGCCTCAATTACTGAACGAAATTCACCGCAGTAAGCAGGGACACCTCACTCCACACCCCAGAAACTCCTCAAAGACACAAAGGAGGACTGCTCCTGACATGGCCCCTGTGCCCATCGCTGCCCTGAGCTGACAGGGACACGTAGGGAAACACTCACTACGGAGGAATCCCAGCATGCAACAGAAACCCTAAACCAGCTGGCAGGAGGATTCGGGGTGCTAGCTAGTCGCGAATGCATAAAGCATCTAACAGTGCACTTTAGGGGGGAGGCTGGCACCTGACTTAAGAGTCAATATCTGAAACTAATGAAGAATTTACCCCTTCCCTCTCCTCTGCCCGACTTGAGAGTAGAGCACCCAAAGTGCATGCATCCCAAGAGGGAAAGGAAAGCCGACGAGGCACCCATGAGCTGTTCAGAGCTGGTCGTGGACCGCAAGGCAAGAGCACAGAAGGGCCCCTGTGTCCCCTAAAAGGGCCTCTCCATCTGCCTGCTGCCCATCTACTGCGCTAGCTAGGGTTCCGCTTTCCCTTCCCATGAGGATCAAAATGAGAGCACGAGCTGCATAAGGCCTCGTGCCCACACCAAGGCCCGGGGCGGGGAACCTGATGGCCTTCTCCACTGCACTCTTTATGGACTGCGTTTCTCTCCTGCAAGATGTAAACGCATCGCCTCCCCGGGATCTAAGGCGGAGAGGAGCAACAGCGCAGTGAATGGGATCCAAGCAGAATCCAAACAACCCGCTTTGGACTCAAGTAATCACATGGCCCTGACGAGACTCTTCACAAGACTGCTACCATATGACGCAACAGCTAAAGGAGCAGGTCTAAATTCTGTCTCATTTGCTGAAAACTCACACTGGAATGGCACAAACAATAAAATGACAGTGTATAAAGGAGAGGAAAACAAGCAACAGTTACATGACTGAACCATATACAAGTGTGAACATTCAACTAGCTCTGACCTACAAAAAAAGGCAATTTCACAAGGTTCAACCTAATATAATTACGTTGAAAAGCAATAATCAATGGCTGAATTCTTGAGATAAAGTCACTGATAACCCTACTGTTAAAACTTGAAGTAAGCAAATATTTGGTTACTAAATTCTTCAAACACAGTAAAATTGTATCATTTTAATTCTGATTTAGAAATGATTCTGCTGGGGGTATAGGTGAAAATTGCTGCTACACACTAATAAAACAATTTCACTAGACCAATAGAACCCAAAGAAGAAAGCGGTGGGGACTAGTATTTTAAGTAAGTTTTCTGTGTATGGGTCGTAAGTGATAATGCCCATAAACCACTCAAGTCTCTTCATGACACAGTTCTTGGCAATTTGCAGAGCAAGCGTGTTTCCATGGCATACGTGACTGTGGCTGTCTGACCCATCTCTTCACCGTTCACAGCGGGGCTAGAGGCAAGCCAGGACAGCTTCAATTTTTGTATTTCTATACCTCTCTGTAATCTAAATTGTTTACAATGAATTATCTTTTGTGACAAAATTGTAAGTCCTTTTTTTAATTGAACCCGGGACCTCACATATGAGAAACAAGTCCTCAACCACTGAGCCGCATTCGCTCCCCAATGAAAGCTGGTTTTTTCGATCATCTGTTCATTTTGTTGTTGTTGTTTTTTAGGCGGTACCAGGGATTGAACCCAGGATCTCAGACATGGCAAGCAGGTGCTCGACCACTGAGCTACATCTACTCCCCGTACTTTATTTTAAAATTTGTTAATGTAGCCACTTTCTATCCAATTGGGTCTGAAGTAGAACTTTGAATGTATTTTTAAATCACCCTACACATGTTTAAGCTTATACTGTTTTTCCCCTTCTTAACAAAATGAACTGAATCTTTCTAAATGGATGTCCTGGCTAAATAGAGTGATTAAAAGTTAATTTGATTTTCATTTGTATTGCTTTATCTCTATGGCTCTGCAAACACTAGAGCCAAACAAGTAAATTAAAGAATTCAAAAGTAATTGCCTGACTCAGTGGTTTCCAAGAACTCCATCTCGTAAACTTTAAAACTTAGATGACTTGGATGTTAGCTACAAAACTGCTTTATCACTAGTGGAAAATCTCAGCCAAACTAAGTTTCACTCTCCTTCCACCCACAGTAGGTCTACCGGGCTACAGAGAGCTGCCTCAGCAGGCAGCAATCTCAACCTAAATAACGTATCTTCTTCATACTTTTCCAGGGGAAAAAACAGCTTTAAAGGCATTAAAATGACAGGGCACAGTCTTTTTACCTTTATAGAGGGATCCTGGCAATTGATTTCTAGTCGCTGACGCTTCAGAGCAGGTTCGTCCTCATCTGTCACTACATGATTCTCCAGGACAACTGAAAATCAATGAAGAGACAAAAGATGTGAGAGGCGGCAAGGGGCTGTCCCCAGGTTAGGGCAGTAGACAGTCCTCACCCAGTGGAGTCAAACTCTAGGTGGTTCAACTCATTTCACAGGTCACCTTTTCGCAGTTTAAACTTAAAATTCTCAGCCAGGCAGAAAACAGGATTTCTCCTTAATCCAGGAAAAACTGATACTGGAAAAATCATTTCCAGTACGCACCACTGAAACAGTCCTAACGCCAAAAACACAGAGGCTCCTGGTTCAATGCTCTAGGAAGCTGCCCGTTTGACACGCAGCATGATTAAAGCCAGTCGGCAACAATGACTTCTTCCCAACTTAAAAGTAAAGTCTCTATAAGGCATATAAATGTGTTCTAATGTTCACGGGGCATTGCCATGGTGGAGAGACATTCACACAATAACCAAAAGAATAATGAATTCCCACCTTGGGGTGCTCTGCCACATTCTCTGATGGAAAAGCAAGAATCCCCCAAGTACAGAGGCAATGGCTAGTAAAGGAGGATGGCCCATTGGCATGCCCTTGATAATGATGACTGTGCTTATGAACCTTTACTCTTGAAATTGAAACTTAGCCTAGTATTATAGGATGCCTAAGCATTACCTCCTGAGAGCCTCCTTGGTACTCAAATGTGGCCCCTCTACAAGTTGAACTCAGCATATAAATGCAATAACTTCCTGGAAACGGACTTTGGCCCAGTGGTTAGGGCGTCCGTCTACCATATGGGAGGTCCGCGGTTCAAACCCCGGGCCTCCTTGACCGGTGTGGAGCTGGCCATGCGCAGTGCTGATGCGCGCAAAGGAGTGCCGTGCCACGCAAGGGTGTCCCCCGCGTGGGGGAGCCCCACGCGCAGGGAGTGCGCCCGTGAGGAGAGCCGCCCAGCGTGAAAAGAAAGTGCAGCCTGCCCAGGAATGGCGCCGCCCACACTTCCCATGCCGCTGACGACAACAGAAGCGGACAAAGAAACAAGACGCAGCAAATAGACACCAAGAACAGACAACCGGGGGGGGGGAATTAAATAAATAAATAAATCTTTAAAAAAAAAATAAAAAAATAAAAATAAATGCAATAACTTCCTGCCAGTGTGGGAAATGACTCCCAAAGATGAGCCTCCCTGGCACCAAGAGAGTACTACCAAGCACCAACTGGCAATGCAACTGGAAAAAGACCTTTACCAATAGAGGGGAAAGGTAAGGACAAATAAGTTGATATGGCTAAGAGACTTTAAAGTGAGCCAGGAGGTCATTGGAGAGTTAACACCTATGCACATCTCAGCAGAAACTGACTGACTGCCAAATTAGATACTACCCCAAATAGTGGGGGCTCCTGAGGGCTCTGGAGACACCCAGGCACTGTGATCAGGGCAGACAGCTCCTGAGTTCGGTGCCTTGCCAGTGGACCCTACTTTAGGGTTTGTGTAAGAGAATTGGACGCAGTTGTGGTTTACCTATACATGGCTCTTCGGTCCCACATATTTGAACCTATAGTTGGTGCTGGAGTTGGTAGGTGTACATCCAAGAGACTTGAATCTTTGGACTGTCTAAGTTCCAGCTGGGCCCTGAGCCTCAAAGGAGTTGAAACACCTACTCTCCAGTTCATTGGACTCACCCAGGACAACTAACAAGGAGAAGATGATGGACAACCACCATACCAAGGAACTGAGAGAGCCTACATCTGCAAACAAGAGAGCCCCATGCATCAGCCATTTGTGACCAAAGCCCCCTCTCAATTAGAGGTGGAGTGGGCTTCACCATGCCAGAATCCTCAGGGTGGGGAATGAACTATAGACTAGCGTGGACTTACTGGTATTCTATTATATACTTACTGTGATTCTAGCAATGGAAGATCTTATATCACTGATGTGGAGGCAGTGGTCACTAAGGTTCTGAGGTCAGGGAGAGGGAAAACAGATGTAATATGGGGGCATTTTCGGGACTTAGGAATTGTCCTGAATGACACTGCAATGACAGATACAGGCCATTATATATCTTGCTATAACCTACAGAACTGTGTGGGACAGAGTGTAAACTACAGTGTAAACTATAATCCATGCTTAGTGGCAGTGTTCCAAAATGTGTTCATCAGTTGCAATGAATGTACCACACTAATAAAGGATGCTGTTAATGGGGGTAAATGTGGGCGGTGTGGGGAGCAGGGCATATGGGAATCCCCTATATTTTTAATGTAACTTTTATGCAATCTAAATATCTTGAAAAAAATTAAAAATAAAAATAAGTAAAGTCTCATCTGATGGCTAACTCATTTCAAAAGCAAGCCCAGGGAAATGGCTGTGGCTCAACTGGCAGAGCATCCACCTGCCATATGGAGGGACCAGGGTTCAAACCCAGGGCCTCCTGGCCCGTGTGGAGCTGGCCCACGTGCAGTGCTGCCGTGCACAAGGAGTGCCCTGCCACACAGGGGTGTTGCCCACGTAGGGGTGCTCCATGCGCAAGGAGTGCGCCCCACAATAGAGCCACCCTGCGCAAGAAAAGCGCAGCCCACCCAGGTGTGGCACCGTACACATGGAGAGCTGACGCAGCAAGATGACGCAACAAAAAAAGCAATACAGTTTCCTGGTGCCACATGACAAGAATGCAAGTCGACACAGAAGAACACATAGCGAATGGACAGAAAGCAGACAACTGCGGGGGAAGGGGAGAGAAATAAATAAAATAAATTTTAAAAAAAAGCAAGCCCACTCCCTGACTATTACATCTTCTTACGTATGGAGACTCCTACGTCGCAAACATAGCAGTCTCAGTTCAACTTTCAGAAACCTTCCCCCTCCCACACACGCTGAAAGCAAGGGCCTCCACCTCAGCAGCCGCCAGCTGCTCCTCACGGCTGCCCTCAGTGAGGGCACTAGGCCCAATTCAAGGCCTGCCCGGGATGGTCACACCTCCTTTCTTTCCTTGGACACTGACTGCACAGCAGTCTTAACGAAAATCCCAGAATCTAAGACCGAAACTGCCCACAGTGCTGTCTGTCTGTGACAGTGTCCAGTCCTCCCTGGAGGGTGTCGGTTCCCAAAAAGGTTCCTTTTCAGCTATAGATAAAGTCACAGTCACCGTTTCCCATCTCACACTATACCATGCCGTCTCCTTGGCTCGCCAGCGCTTGGTCCTCTCACTATGCCTCGCCGGCCTGGTGTGCTTCTCTTGGCCCCTTCTCCGTGCTCGCCCCGCACACCCCAAGGTGCACGCAGCACGTGCACCGGGGGACCTGGCTGCCTCTCTCCTCTGCACCTAGCAAGGGAGCATGGGCATCCCTCAGGGCAAAGCTCCACTTTGCTCTTTTTGACAGTAATACCAGTTTGTGAACCACTACACAGAAATGAGTATATAAAGGAAAACCGCACCTATACGTACACTTGTGCAAATACACACATACATACATATGGGTTTACTGGAGCAGTTTAGGTAGAAACATGAGAAGCCTGGGTGTTCGCCGGCAGAGGCATATCCTAGTACACCCCCCCTGGAACTGGAGCAGTCCTCCCCTGCGAGCGCTCACACGGGGCGTGCTCGGACAGGGCCGTCTGACCACACCTGGCTCCTCCCCACCAAGGCCCTCCCATGTCAATAACCTCCTCAGACAGCTCTGCTTGGAGAAGCCCTGTCTGTCTCCATGAAGCCATGTGTGGAAGAGCTGGAACTCACATCCCGCTCACACTGGGCCAGCCACACCCTCCCCGGCCCGAGCGCACGAGGCTGCACACAGGTGTGGGCAGGGCACAGCTCTCTGGCCTTCAGATGCTTCCCCTGCTAAGGGGAAGGAAGGGGGAGAGTCAGCAGCCAGAGGCCTGCAGCCCACGCCCACCTCAGTCAGAGCAACTCCACTCTGACGTGGAGCATATGTTCAGATCCCAAATGAGGGCTGTTTCCTGAAGAGTATCAGTCCCTTTTCAAGCCTGTACATACCAGATGACTCATCCCCAAACCCTAATTTCTAAGGCTCTAGATAGTCCTACCGGTCTAGCACAAACCTTCCACAACGTCCTAGGCAAGGGCAGTCAAGTACCCCAAACTCTACCCTGCAGAAACCAGCCAAGGACCCAAACAAAAGCCAACAAGCAGCAGCTCGCTGCGTCCTGAAGGGCCTCATCACACACAGTGTGACTCCCCCCTGCAGGGAACACCTCACCATCTCTGCAGGAACGTGGGCCACATGCATTTTCACTGAAATAACAAGAAAGATGGACGCTCAAGCAGGAGTGGCAGAATTCCATGCCTCCAAGTGTCTGTGGTTTGCCAAAAGACAGGTGCTCAGGGCCTGCGTGAAAGCCTACCGGCTCACTGGAAACCCAGCCAGCCAGGGCTGGGGGCAGAAAGACCCCCAGCACTTATTATTCTAACCCTTCCAACTTGCTGCAAAGAAAACAAGCCCAGTGGGTTAGGTGGCTCGTGCTGGAAAACAGAGCTGATGTCTTGGTAAGAGAAGGTAAGAATCCATGCCCTCGGCAACTTGGAGTATTTAAAAAACACAGCACAGCAGGTGTGTCAGAAGGAAACGGGTCCCGGCAGACAGGCAGAAGGCACAGACACCAGGCCTGAGCAGCCACTTCCTTGGGGTACAGGGACTGCGAGTGACTGTCGTCGTCGCCGTGGCACACGGTTGCGTTCCGCATGCACTGCGTGTTATCATTTTGCCTGTACTGCTTTCAGAATTAGACAAAAGAACTTTGTGTTCATCTTAAAGCAATCATAATCAACTGGAATGAAATGCCTGACAGAACTGCAAGCTTACGTAGGTCCAGGCAGGTCAAGTCAATAAAATGAAATGAGCAAAATCTGAGAAGAACCTGAAAAAAGCATGTGTTTTAATGAAATAAGAAAAACCAAAAGACACACATGCCAACAATTTGAAAGCAAACATATCACTAGGATTATGGGAAATTAGGATTATGACTAATTTAGCTTTAGTCGAGCTAAAATATAGCTTGAATATACTTTAAAATTTGCAGGGAAGTGGATTTGACTCAACTGATAGAGTGTCCACCTACCACATGGGAGGCCCAGGGGTCAAGCCGAGGGCCCCCTGACCTGTGTAGTGGAGCTGGCCCACGAGGAGCGCTGATGTGCCCAAGGAGTGCCGTGCCATGCAGGGTGGGCCCTGTGTAGGAGAGCCGCGCGCACAAGGAGAGCACCCCTCAAGGAGAGCCGCTCCGCACAAAGAAAGCGCAGCCTGCCCAGGAGTGGAGCCACACACATGGAGAGCTGACGCAGCAAGATGACACAACAAAAAAGAGACACAGATTCCTGGTGCCACTGACAAGAATACAAGCGGGCACAGAGGAACACACAGCAAATGGACACAGAGATCAGACAACTGGGGGATGGAGGAGAGATAAATAAATAGAAATAAAGCTTTTAAAAAATTAAAAATAAAATAAAATAAAATAAAATTTGCAAAGTTCATATTTTGGAAATGAGGATAAATCTGAATCTTAACCCCAGCACGGCTGCAATGCATGCAGCGCACCCCGGCATGTGCTGGGAGCGCCCAACTCTTGAGGTCCGAGGCACACCTATTTTGTCCTGAGCCTCAAAGATGCTCCCACACAGCAGGCTTTTAGTGAACAGTCAGTAACTCAAGTTTCCAGTTACTTAAGGAACAATGATGGAACAATACTGAGATTAGAAATGATTTCCTTAAGCCTTTTTTGGGCTGTAATTTACAGAGAAAGAACGTAAGGGACGTAAGATCAGAATATTCATAGTTCTAAAAATGCTTTAAATGTACGTAATTGGAACATTTTTCTCTTGTAACACTGCATGTGTGTTTTCTTAAGGAGTTGTCATTAGCCTTCTAAACATTAACAGATCTTTTAAAAACTATTACATGCAGTAACTACTTCTTACGAGCAAATCAGAAGCAACTTAAGAGAAAAAGCTGACCAAAGAGCAGCGTTCCTGAAACACTGCTTTCATACTTCGTTGACTGTTCATTTAATTCCAGAATTATTTATATTACTCTCCTCTTCCATACCACTACTAATTTCCTAGTGAAGTTTTTCTATTAATGTACCAAATGGATCATACAAAACAGATATCATACTTAATGAGATTTCTTAAAATTCCTTTTTCTGTGGGGGAAGAAAGCGCTCCAACTTCAATGTTCCAGAAAGGAGACCCAAGCAAAAAAAATGTTTGGTGACTTGGTTGTATACTTGTTGCCTCAAATTTAACAGAAATATGAAACACATAAAACCTGGAGGTTAGAAAAACAAGGGAAGCAGTTGTGGCTCAACTGATAGAGCGTCCGCCTACCATATAGGAGGTCCAGGGTTCAAACCCAGGGCCCCCTGACCCATGTGGTGAGCTGGCCCAGGCACAATGCTGCCATAGGCAAGGAGTGCCGTGACGCATAGGGGAGCCCCATGCGCAAGGAGTACACCCTGAAAAGAGAGCCGCCCTGCACGAAAAAAGTGCAGCCTGCCCAGGAGTGGCGCCACACACACGGAGAGCTGATGCAGCAAGATGATGCAACAAAAAAAAGATAGAGTTTCCTGGTGCCGCATGACAAGAATGCATGCAGACACAGAAGAACACACAGCAAATGGACACAGAGAGCAGATGATGGGGGGGGGGAAGAGGAGAGAAATAAATAAATCTTTTTTAAAAAAGGACAAGAAAAGAAAAAGAAAGAAACCCATAAATCCTTTTCTAAGATAGTAAGTGTAGACAAGGATTTTTCATAGGCAAAGTTTCTGAAATTGAGTATCTCATCTCTAAAAGGTCTCAAAACAAATATTTAGTTAAGGTTTCAAAGTAGGTTTGTGCCTTTACTATCATTGATAAAAGCTGTCAGCCTTAGCAACACTGGCAGAAGAACAAATTCATAAACCATTTCTGAAAATTTTGTCAGTATCTTAACAAACTTGTAAATGTACACAGGAATTCCACTCCTGGGAACTTCCCCTACGAAAACACTTGCCAAGATATATGCGCAAGCATCTTTACTTACTCCAGGCTTGCAGAGAAAATAAAGACGCAACCTGCCAGAGGCCTCTTAAAAGGAAGCTGGCACACACCTCGCAGTCAAAACACCCTGTAGCTGTGAAAAAAAGAAGTCGACTCATTTACACCAACGTGGTGAGACTGCCACAATATTTTACAATATTGAGTTTAGAGAGGGGAGGTTGTAAAGAAGAAAGTTGTGGAACACGTGTTGTGTGAGCCCACGGTGTGAGGGCAGGAGAGGGAAGCAGAGGCTGCATGCATGCGTGCGTGTGTGCGCCAACACGTAGGAGAGGGGCAAGCGAATGGCAACACACGTGGCCGAGTGCGGGGCCGCCGTCCGACGGGCAGCAGGGGCTCCCTCTGGGGAGAGACAAGGAGCTGAGCTGCAGGAGTGGAGGCCACGCAGGGGTGGTACTCGAAGAGGTAGCTTTTCAACATACCACTTCTGCTTTTTCTTGATTTACAGAAAAAGTACAGAACTGCTTTTGATTTTGTGAAGAAAAAGAATAATATTTCACCTACTGTCCCAAAGCTCTGTACCTGGGTGGCCAGGACTCAAATCTTCTACTGTGATCTGAACCACATCCGCCAGGTCCTGTTCTGACATCATCCAGAACGGCAGGACGGTGGCCAGGCGAGGAGCAAGAACCGAAGTCACAGCCTGATTGGGTTTTAGTCACCTACAGAACAGAAACAAACCAGGAGAGGACACTTAACAGGAGTGACCCAGGAAGTGAGGGGGCACCAGCCCTAGCACGAGAGGGCGTCCAGTGGCTGTCGACTCTAACAGGGCTCGGCCCTGCCCACGGCCCCAGAAGGTCAGAGCTCTTGGAGAATTACGAAAAGGCTCCAAAGCGCTCCTCCGGGCCTGGCTCCTGAGCCACGCAATCGATCCCTCCCACTGCCGATCCCTCCCACTACCGCCAGAGCCACCTTCCTCGACCACCCGTGCTCACACTCCCTGGTGCCGCCTGCTGCCTGTGCCAGCCTTCGCCCGCCACCTGCGCCCCGCCATCCCACAACGTCGCGCCTGACCTGGCCCTTCCGCCCAGGCGTCCCTCCGACTCCGCTTCCACTTTTCCCGCTGGAGCCCAGGCCTGGCGGCAGCTCCTGCGCTCTGCTGCGCTGTGACGCTGCCCTCGGGAGAAGTCTCTGCCCGGTGCCAGGCTGCACCCTTCCGGAGCAGGGACCGTCTCGATGCTGCCTCCTCACCCCAAGCCCAGCATGCTGTCCGGAACACAGCCGGCTCCCCTGCCTGCTCCTGTAACACTGGGATTAGGCCTAGAGAATTGTCTTTTTCCAAAGCGAAAATGAAGCCAGGCCATTCAAACTAGGGTCTATCGATACGCAGAGGTAAAGAGTACTTGAGAATTCAGCAGTCAGTGTCACCCCGATGACACTTCAATCCTGTTACAGCTTACGTTTTCATTATCTATACCTCTCTCCCCACAACTAGACCACACACTAGTTGAAAGCACTCAACTCTCTACAGCACATTTCCCTTCATCAGGAGGTGCCTCAGTCATAACTTCCACAGGGAGAAACAAGAATGAATTAAATTTTCAGATCAGATATTCTCAACTGAGTCCACTGGCTACTCCTTTTAAGAGTAACTTAGCATAGGCACAGAACAAAACGAGGAGGCTCACTCGTGCTCTCAAGCTTCCGCCACCTCTCCTTTATCCGTCTAGACTTAAATTCTAGGTTTAAACGGCAGCAGCTCCAGAATTCTAAGGGACCATTTGGGTAAGGGGGAGTCAGTCCTTAAAATCTTCCTTTATAGAGCCAAAAAAGAAAAAAAAAAAAAAAGAGTACTGTTTTACATTTTCAGATGAAGAAGATGGCAAAGATGTTTTAATTCCCACTTTATGGACTTGACACAAAACTGAGTTGAGAAAACACCAACTGTTCTTAACAAAGAACTGGAAGACAACAACGGCCCCTTAGATGTACCACCACTGAACCTTTTAGAGGTCCAGTTTTCTTTATTTTCTTTTTGAAGGAGTTTTATTTTTATGCCCAGAAAAGTCAGCTGTGTACATTTAAGCAAGTTAAGTGGCAAGTTCTTTAGCCTTTGCCGTCTCCGGCTTGGCAATGCAAGGCACAGACTTGAGCCCCAGGACACGGACTGCCTCCCCGGGGACAGCGGCTCTCGTCACTTCGGTTACTGTAACTGGTTCTAGTGGCTTCCGCCAGCTTAGCCAGTGCTGCTTTGTCTTCCGAGCCGACCTGTGTGAAGGCAACAGCCGTGCAGGTCTTCCTGCTCCCGTGATGATGCAGTAGGGGACCCCCACTTCACAACACAAGGCGGGCAGGAGGCCAGCCTGACTGGGTCCACGCCACGTGCCGTCACCACCAGCTGCGCCTTCTTGCTTTCCACCAAGGTGGTGGCAGTGCTGACCCCTGCTCAAGCCCAAGGCGGCCTCTGGTGGGGAGGTCCCCCTTGCTCGCAGCTTTCTTCTCTGCCCGGGCCAGCAGCCCCTGCTGCTTCTCCTGCAGCCAGCTTGAGCGGGCGCACTGCGGTCTGGCGGTCCAAGGCCTGCATGAACTGGCTGGCGGCGGGCGGCACTTTCAGCAGCTTGTAGAGGACAAGCCCTTTGCTGCCGCCGGCGGAAGTAAAGGGGCCATTTGACAAACGGCTGAGGTCCCTTTAGGGCTGGACGTCCTGTCCAATGCCCAAGTTCCTGGGTCTTTCCTCGAGCAGGACATTTACCGCCTTCTTGGCCTCTGCTTCTTCGCGACAGCAGGGGCTGGGCCGCCATCTCTCCGGGCCTGCCTTCCTGGCAGCATCTTGGGTGGGGGGGTGAGAGCTCTTCATTTTCTTTATGGGACGACAGAGGTCAGAGGACTAAGCTACACCACAGAAATTCAAGCAGCAAAACCAAAACACAGGCTGTGGGAAATCCTACAAATTTGTCATCTGGTTTAATCAACAAATAAATGGCAGGGGTGTGGGAGAGATCAAAAGAGCACCTATAAATTAAAAGAGAGTTTAAAAATTAATGCATTTTTTAAAACAGGCAAAACTAAACAACAGTGTTAAGGAATGCACTTTTGGGTAATAAGACTATAAAGATAAGCAAATAGCTGAGTTTCCCTAGAAGTGAAGGTGGCAGCTACACTCGGGAAGGAGGGGCTCTGCTTAGGAGGGGCACACGGGGCAGTGGGCAGGGACAAGCGTGTTCTCTTGAGTGGCATCGCTGTCCACTGCAGAGCGATTAAGGTATAGTTTGCTTTATGCAATTTTCTATATTCATGTTATATATAATAAAAAACATTTTTAAAAGGCAAAATTCAACATACTAGGACAAAACCAAAACACTTGATACACATACACCACGGGGCTGATTTCCTTCTTTCAAAAGGAACAGGGAGAAGACCAGTTAACCCAATTGCAGGGAACATGGGAAATGAGTGGTGACGTCACAGAGAAAGAAGTCCATCTCCTGCCTGTTTCTAAAAACAAATTAAAGAGAACTCCAGTTTTCGCCTGTCTGGTTAGCAAGTCACAAGCACGCTTTATTCCTTGTTGGGAGAATGCCAGGAAACAGGCAGGGACACTCCTGCACTCGGGCGGGAGTGTGAACTAGGCCACCTCTTCCACGAGCAACTGGCATTAGCTATCAAAATGTCAAATGGCCACAGCCTCTCACCTGGCCATCCCATACACGGGCATTTCCCAAGCACATATATTCACATATCTGAGCAAAATTCTATGTACAGAAAAAAAAGGCATTTTTTTTAGCAGCAAAAGAAGAGAAGCAGCATAAATACCTATCAGTGGAGGACTGTTTAAAAAACTATGCATAGCTATACAATGGAATACTATAAAACTGTTACCAAGAATGAAGTAGCGCTCACTAAGGAACAACTTCCAAGAGACAGTATCACAGGCACATGTGGAGCTGAACAGTGTGCACACATGGCTTTTATTTTGTTTTGGTTTTTAACAAACACACTAGATATGCACAGATTACCTCTGGGTTAACATACACAGACTGCCGATAGACTGGGACAGAAGGGATGAAGAAGAAATTTGTGTTTTTTTTACTTTTCACCCTTTTTTACTATTCACATTTTTATCATATGCATTTATTATCTTTTCAAACCATTTAAAAAGTCACACTTTTTAAAAAGGATCAATAAATACACAGGTATAAGCTATGGGGGAAAATTCTCCATCCCAACTTCAGCCACCAGGAGGAATGTCCTTCCAAACCCCAAGGCTGCGCTCGGCGCGGCGTCCCACCGCCCTGCGGCCCTCGCCTTAGGAGCTGCTCCCGGGAATCGAGCGGGCCCACCCCACGCCGCCCGACTTAGGAGACCCTGTTGGGCCTAACGCGCATTTTTTTTTTTTTTTTTTTTTACTTTTGAGAATATATCTGGAAATCTTTTAATTTAACAACCAAAAGACATATCAATTTAAAAATGGGCAAATACCCGAACAGACATATCTCCAAAGATTGGCCAGAAAGGAAATGAAAAGATGCTATACATAATTAGCCACTGGGAAAATGCCAATAAAAACCACAACGAGACACAATTTCACACCCACTAGAATGGCGGGATATTGAAAACATGGAAAATAGCAAGCAAGTACTGGAGAGGATATGGAAAAATAGGCACACTCATTCATCGCTCGCGGCAATGTAAAATTTTGTAGCTGTTGTAGAAGACATTTTGGCACTTTCCCAGACATCCAAGTATAGAACTACCAAGTGAGCCGGGAATTGTACTACTAGGTATTTACCCCAAAGAATATAAAGCAGTTGTTGGGATAGGTATTGTAACATCATTGTTCACAGCAGCATTATTCACAATCGCCAAAAGATGGAAGCAACCCAAATGTCAATCAACTATGAATGGAATAACAAAATGAGGCACATATTATACATATATATGTATATATATATAAATATATATATATATTCAATGGAATACATATTTTTGCTTTTTTTCCTTCTTTATTTATTTTTATTTTTATAACGCGCATTTTGAAAGTACATGGTCAGGCTAAATCTATGTCCTTTAAATGCAAATTAACTGGTGGCCAGTTTGAAAAAGTTAAATTAACCAGTCTTCTTTTTTTCCCAATTAAGAAAAAAACAAAGGTTATTAGCGAGGTAAACTCTTCCTCTTAAGGGACGCAGTCTTCCTCAGTTAGGTAATACTACCACCTTTTGAATTGGTGGAGTTTCAAATGTTTTAGGGTCATAGGCTACTCTAAGAACGCAATAAAAACAATTTTTTTAATTAAAAAAAAAAACTACAGACCCTTTTCCAGAAAAAGGCACTGACAGACAAAATTCTGCAAAATTTCAGAGGCTTCACAGACGCCAGGAGTAACTGCTGCCGATCCCAAGATCTGCTCTGCCTCTGCTCAGAGTAAGCGCCCCTGCCTCACGGGTGGGCACAGGGCACCCGAGGCAGCAGCCCTCCCTCCAGGCCTCACACGCAGCCAAGGGTGGTCATGTGACAAAGCCCCCCCCCCCAGTGGACCCCAGGGCTGCAACGAGGACGGCATGGAAGGAGCTGGAAGAAAGCAGCCTGGTCCCTGGTGCCTGTGGGGCTACCGCCCTGTCCCTGGACCAGCTGCCAGCTTAAACCCCAAGACTGTGCGGTGCAGCCAGACTCACACCAACCCCCCCGACGCCCTGCATGGACACCTGGGTGCACAGGGCCCACTCTAAATACCTGCCCTGCTAAGTGCCCAGGGGAAATCGCTTCTGAACGCCAAGGCAAGCCTTTCCCTGCTCTCTACAAGTTCTGAGAGTGGCTTAAGAAAACATTCCGAGCTCACCATAAGATCCTGATCACACCCTCTTCCAAACAAGCACGCCGCAGGACAGCCGAGCTGTTCACTGAAAGCGATCCTGCTGCCAGGGTAGAGCCATTTAAAGCTCTCCCAACGGTAAAGGCTTGAATAGGAAGGACGAGGGCAGTGCACCCACGGAAACTGGAACAGAGCTACACATGCAGTTGCCATTCTGGCAGAGGAAACTCGCCATTTCCCAGAAGCCCTGGGGACAGCGCAGTCTTAGAACAGCACAGCCGGGCCGAGGTGGACGCGCACCAGGTCTCCAAGCACGGCCCCTTTCGAAGCCCACCACGCCTGAAGAAGAAGAGAAGAGAAGCACCTCCCAGGCTGCACACGAAAAACAAAGGGCCCCATAGCCAAAAGGAACAGCGGAGTGCGGCCTCGTCGGGACACGCAGAGGGAAGGACACACGTCCATGCCAGGGACTGCCACGACGCATCAAGACGGACGCGCCCACCGGCAAGCTCTCCAGGGACACGCTGCCAGGCCGTGTAACGCACTCTCAGCTGTTCTCTAGATAGTGCACGTGTGTGTAGCTGTACGTGCAAATGTGTGTGTGAATGAACAGAGAGGGTCTGGGATGACACGGACCAAACTTAAAAGCAGCGATCTAGTGGAGGAGGAGACGCAGAGATAATAGAAGCTGACCTGTACTTTTCCACTTTATCTTTCTGACTTGTTTACATTTTCCATAAACATGTATTAGTTTATTACACATGAAACTGTTTTTCAAAAACGAAAGAGTACGTGCAGGGAAAAGGCCCACCACATCAGATCTTGAGCACCACGTGAGCACCTGGGCCCTGCCACAGCCCCCCCTCCCAGCCGACCAGGCGTGTGCGCACAGCTGACCACAGCCACGCACGTTCATGCACACGCTGGCCTCGAGGGCGCTGAGGGCAGCCAGGCCCTTCTGGGGCCTCTGGACGCGTCCTTCTCCTGGACCACCAGCTTACACGGGCTCTACTCCCTTTTCCTTCCCTCTTCTCCCGCCTGGTGCTCAGCTGTGGCCCTGCGTCCTCTTGCAGCGACAGCTTCCCACACTCTGTCTTCCTCTCGTGGCTGATGGGGGACCAAGACCCATTCCTGTCCACAGCCACGCCGCCCCGTCCACTTCCCAAGGGCACTGCACTGCGGGCTCCTCCCAGCCCCCAGCAGCACCTCTGGGCCTTGCCCGGTACACACTCAGCTCTGACTTCTCCCACTGCCCTTGGTCCGCCTAGCAGGTTCCCACCTTGCCCACACCACCCCAGGCCAGGTGCCCCTGCCACACGGCAGCGGCTCCGACTTGGCTCTGCTGGCGGCTGACCCACAGGCCAATCCTCTTTCTTGGCACCCCATCATCTCCCTGATGTGGAATGGCACAGGCTCGAGCCGCCCTGGCCCCTGGCGAGAGCACCAGCCCTGGGGCTCCAAAGAACAGCGATCCCAGCCCAGGGCACACCCAGGGACCTTCTAGCCCGGCCTCCGGGGTTGTGAGGAGCAGCTACCAGCTCCCCCAGGGCTCCGTGCATCCAAACCCATTCCCTGCTCCTGCCCTGGGGTCCGGCCCACTGCGCAGCACCCACGTCCCAGCTGCTCAGGGCGGAAGTACCCCAAGCCTCCTGGCTCCCCCTCCTCCCTCAGCCCCCTCTCAGCACTGGCCTCCCCACACGCCGGCCACCTCCAGTGCCACCACCAGGTCGAGACCGGGCATCCGGCATGTGGCCCCGGGCAGCAGCGTCCTCGTGGCCCCCTGCTCTGCCTCTGGCCTGCAGGTACAGGTCACCAGAGGGCCGGTGTCAACACGTACACCAGACCAGATCCCTCCTCCCTCCAAAACTCCCAAAGGGTTCCAATCTCACTCAGTGCAAACGCCTGGCGACGCTGGCCAGGCCGCACGCAGCTGCCCTGGTCCTGCCCGCTCTGCGCACCCCCCAAGGCCTCTTCCAAGCTGGGGCGCTCGGCTGGCTCCTGGCCTCCCCACGCCTGCGGGCACATCCCGACAGCCTGCCCCGGCTGCCCGCCCGCCCCTCCACCACTTCTGTCCTTCTCGGCAATGCGGGGCCCGAGTCCCCCACAGCGGCAGCCTCTCCGTCCCCAGCTCCGCGGCCTGCACCGACCCAACCTCCCACTTCTCCCAAATGCTTATTTTGCTTGAGCTCCTCGAGGACAGGACTGACCCTTCTCTGTTCCTTGCCTAGAACACAGTCCAGCCCGGCACTTGATAAATACGTGTGTAGTGAAGCTAATGAGAAAAGGCTTTGACAGGTGCACCCCGATGCGGAATGGCAGTGCCGGCATTGCTACCTGAACAGCATGGGTAAGGTCTTCAGAGCTCTTTGTGCCTACACTTTGATTTCAATAATGACTCTATCATAATTAAGTTACAAATCCATTTATTTGATGAATGCAAAACTACTGTAAACAACATGTTAACACTGAAAATATAAGAAGTCCCTCATGTTGTCAATAACAGCTATTAACAGTTATTCATCAGGGAAGCAGACTTGGCCCAGTGGTTAGGGCGTCCGTCTACCACATGGGAGGTCCAAGGTTCAAATCCCAGGCCTCCTTGACCCATGTGGAGCTGGCCCATGCGCAGTGCTGATGCGCGCAAGGAGTGCCCTGCCACGCAGGGGTGTCCCCCACGTAGGGGAGCCCCACGCGCAAGGAGTGCGCCCCGTAAGGAGAGCCGCCCAGAGTGAAAGAAAGTGCAGCCTGCCCAGGAATGGGGCCGCACACACGGAGAGCTGACACAGCAAGATGACGCAACAAAAAAACACAAATTCCCAGTGCCGCTGATAAGGATAGAAGCGGTCACAGAAGAACACACAGCAAATGGACAGAGAGAGCAGACAACTGGGTGGGGGGGAAGGGGAGAGAAATAAATAAAGAATAAATCTTTAAAAAAAAAAAGTTATTCGTCAGTTGAACTATATGACTGCAAATACACTTTGAATTTTGCTTTTTTTAAATTATTTTGGACACCCATAAGTGGCCACAAAGCCACTGAAACAGGAACAAAAGAAAAGAAAAGCTGCTATAATTGAGCAGGAAAGAGAGCTAGAGCAGTAAAGGTTAAAAAAGGAAATGCTATATATTATCAGTTCTCATTATATACAAGAAGGTAGCAAGAAAAAAAGAGCTGAGGTTCCGTGGACGCTATCGCCGCGTGAACCCCGCGTGGGTCACGTCACAGCAGATGGTGGCACGCAAGGGCGTCTTCCCCAGCAGTCACTTCAAGGCACACGTTCCTCAGAGAGCTGCTGTGACATCGGCCCTCGATAAAAGCAGAGCACTGAACCTGGTCTGGAAGAGGATGTTCACAACTGGAGGCCCGCGGGCAGCCCCCGGAGACCTGCCCCACTCTCCCTGCGTCATTTACAGCCGTCAGATACGGGCAGAGCGATGAGCCTGGAGACACAGCCCACGGCCACAGGTAAAACACCCGGCCCGTCCTTTACACACCCAGCTTCACTTAACAGAGAACAAAGATGTGGACTGAACGCACTGCCCTGCTGGCAACAAGACTCGGCGTTCGGAACTTCCCTCCACAAGTACCACAGACACAAGCCAGGGCGTCCGCACCCAGGCAGGAAGATTTTGGCCCTCACGGAGTGACAAGGAAGGAACTAGAACACCCAAGGCCTGAGGACTGTCCCTGCCTGTCCAGATCCCAGGCCCTCCACATCTGTCCTTCACCTTGTCCCCTGAAGTCTCCAGACTTAGCAGCCCACCCAACCTCTAATACCACATCTACTGCCCCATAAAATTCGGATCAGTAACTCTCATTCCCATCCGAAGAACTGGCTCAAAAGTGCCAATGTGAAGAGTTAAATCTCCCAAAACAAGGAGCCCTTAGAGAAAAGCAAGATTCACCATTTAGTGAATGCTTTCTGGATATGAGTGCAGCAATCAATCAATCAATAAAAAGACAGCACGATGGAAGCTAAGAAGTCAACCTTTATTCATCTGAGAGTGAAGAAGACTCCACTTACTTCTTATCCCCGATCAGCTTGGAGCAGGGGGGAAGGGGGGCTTACAAAGGATCAAGTGGGGAAGGAAGAGACAATATTACTATAAAAGAGTGGTCAGGTAGTGGATGAACTAGAAAACCAGGACGAAGCAAGACATGCCCCGTCCGAGGGTCCCTACTTACTTGGAGGAAAGCGCGGCCACATCGTTTCCTCTGAGCTAGAATGTGACTGATTCGAGGGAGACTGTTTTCCGCTTTTATTCATGCTTTTCAAAACACAGAAACGTCCTGCAACCTAAACCACGGCTGCTGGGCGTGGGCCAAGGCCGCAGCGCCCCGCTGCCCCGGCAGGCACGAGCTGCCCCTGGACAGGCCTCCCGGGCCGGCCTCCGCCTCGACGCTTCGCCTGCGCAGCACATGTCGAGATACTGCCGCTGCAGGCCAGCACTTTGCAGACGACTTTCTGGATACACAAGGACAGCTCTAGGTTTCTAAGAGTTCAAGCACATACATTTAAAAAGCACACGAAATCCAAGTATGTATTAGGGGGATCAAAAATGTAAGCGTGTGGCCAGAACCAAAACCTCAGCCCGTGAGGCTCCTCTGTGGACTCTGCAGCAAAGCAGGCTGGCGGGCTCAGGCACTTTAAGGGAGGGGTTCTCTGACCCTCGGGTCGCAGGAGCCCCTCCACCCCCGAAAGGAGGCCCCCAAACAGCTTGTGCTTATGTGGGTTATCATCTCTATTTACCCATTTGAAAATAGAACAAAATATTTGAATATTTATTCATACAAAAATTACAAAAACCAACTCATTATATGTTAATACACAAATTGTTTTCATGAAGAATAATTCTTTTCTGAAACAATGTACCATCCTAGAGAGAGAAGAGGCTCTGTTCCACAGCCCCGCACACCTCTTCACCTTCCAGCGCCCTGGGCGCCGACTGGGTCCTCCTCATGATGATTTGGCTCACACACAGACAAATTCCTGGCCTCCCAGGGATACGCAGTTGGGGAAGGGAAGGGGGTTTTTCAGTAGCCTTTGGCTTCAGATAACTGTGCATATTCTTCTTTGATAGTACACCAAAACTCCACATGTGTTGTGTGTTTTCCTTCAAGGCTAACTGCAGTGTGGAATCTGAAACCATTTTGATTTTTTTTTTTTTTTTTCACTTTAAACAGCTCTTTTGCCCAGAAATGATGTTATAACATCCTGCATTGGTCATCTGGAAAATACTGGTTCACTGAGTCATGCAGCTCTTCCCACCACTGTTCACTATATAACATCAAAATACCATGTTCATTAATATTAGCACTGGTCTCATCAAAAATGCCTTAAGTATTGGGAAGCCATCAGGCACACAGTGGCAGATAGAAGTTTTCCAAAATTCACTTGACAGCTCAAATTTTATCATTGACAACAAGACTGTTGACTAGCTTTGAACTTTTGTAGTGCTATATGAAAAAGGGGGCCAGTTCAGCTAGCAACTCAAATCAATCATCAAACTTCATCAAACTTTAAAATGCGGCAGAAGTCTTCTGAGGTTTTTCCTACTGCACAGAGCATTAAAAAGAGGAGTGGCTCGAGGACTGGGATGTGGTAAAACTGGACTGATTTTTACTGTCTCAGCAAGGACATTCGAGGTGAGCCTGGCTTGTTTCAGCTGCGAGCCATAGCCCTGAGAGACCGCCACACAGCCTCTCTGGGACCACTTGCCTTGAGTAATGTGCTGAGCCTGGCAGCTTTCCCCACTACTGAGTTCACACCATCAGTGCCACTGCCAACACAGAGAAAAAGTCAGATACCTCTTAGTACTGTTATGAAAACTGTTTCAACCTCACAGACCCCCTGGGAAGGTCCCAGGGACACACCAGGGCTCTGTGGACCACACTTTAACAACTGCTGTGTAGCAGTTTGACATAGTTACGAATTCCAAAAATAGATACTGGATTATGTTTGTAAACTGGTCTGAACCTGGGCATGATAAAGTTATGATTAGGGCTTTATTTGATTGGGCCACTTTAGTAGGGCATAGAGTCCCCACCCTTGATGGGTGGGGAGTCACAGATAAAAGGCATGGCAAAGGACAGAGTTGAGGCTTTTTGATGCTGAGGGTTCTTAATGTTGGAGTTTTGATGTTGGAGTTTGATGCTGAAGCTAGAGCCCCAGGGAGAGACAGAGCAGTTCGCTTGATAGTCTACGGCTGACCTTGTAGAGAGAGGCAAAGCCTAGAGAGCCTCATAGCCTACAACTGACCTTGTGGAGGAAACAGAGGAGATGAGCCCAGAGGAACCCAGGAAGCCTGAACCCTCGCAGATGTCAGCAGCCATCTTGCTCCAACACGTGAAAATAGACTTGGTGAGGGAAGTAACCAATGCTTTATGGCCTGGTTATCTGTAAAGTCCTACCCCAAATAAATATCCTTTATAAAAACCAACCAATTTCTAGTATTTACATCAGCACCCCATTGGCTGACAATACAAAATGTGGTACCAAGAATGGGGTAATGCTTTTGCAATTACGGAAATGCTGGAACGGTTTTACAAATGGGTAAGGGGTATTTTTTGGAGGAACCACGAGATGCTTGGAGGAAAA
The DNA here is from genome assembly GCF_030445035.2 of Dasypus novemcinctus. Classification (NCBI taxonomy): domain Eukaryota; kingdom Metazoa; phylum Chordata; class Mammalia; order Cingulata; family Dasypodidae; genus Dasypus; species Dasypus novemcinctus. Next base: position 2,181,273 of record NC_080690.1, read on the forward strand.
GACCTACAGTGCTTTGAAGAGACTGTTGATCGCAACATGGATGCTAAGGAGACTTTTTATGATGCCTTAGAAGTAAATGGTGAAACTATTATTGGAAACTGGAGGAAAGGTGATCCATGTTTTAAAGTTGCAGAGAACTTAGCAAGATTAACTCCTGGTGTTTAAGGAAGGCAGAATTTGAAAATGACAAGCCTGAGCATTTAGTTTAAGAAATTTCCAAAGTAAACCTGGAGAATCCAGCTTGACTTCTGCTTGCATGCTAAACCAAAAAGGTTTTTGAGAGAGCTGTATGAACAAAACCAGTCAGGTTGGACTAAAAGGGACATGGAAAGGAGAAAATGAAGGAGAAACAGCATTAAGAAGAAAAAGATGGAAGCTGAGACCTGGAATTAGGAAATCACCTTGGGCCAAGAGAGGAACCCCACTCATGTGTACACAGACGGCAAGTCTGCACCAGCAGTTGAAGAGGGTGGATGTTCCCACGTGATGTTCTGGGAGTTTTGCCACCCCAGGGCATAGAGAGGGTGGTTCACATTCCCCAAGGATCAAGACAGTTAAGGTCAGCACCCCACAGGTCTGAGAGGGACAAACCTGTCCCCCACGGATTAGGGAAGGCCAGGTGGTCAACTTGTTGCTCTGAGTGGGCTGAGTCTATTTGCCAAAGGTTAGGAGGAATGTTATCTTCACGTCATTGTACTAGGGGCTTAAGACTCTAACCCAAAGATTGGGTAAGGTGTGGCAATCACTCCAACACTCCGGACAGTGAGGTCTGGAGCTTGGTTGACACTCAGATGCTTGACGAGGGTGGAATCAAGAAAATGGCCATTGGGCAAGCATGTGGAAAGGGTGGGTTCCCATAAGACCCTAAGGAGAAGAAACCATCATCTTAAGAGTGACTCTCAGATTGAAATCAAATGGAGAATGCCCTGCAGGTTTACTGAACTGTAGAGGACCCATGACTCATGTTTCCCTCCCAATTTCTCCTTATTGTAATGAAAATGTTTACCCTTTGTCTGTCCCTTTGTGTACTGGAAATGGATGAATTGTTCTCTAAGTTTCAGAGGTCTATAGCAAACAGGACTTTGCTCCAAGACAAACTGTATTTCTTTAAATTGACTGTGATATGATTTAGTACTTGCATTCTTATTGGTTTAAGGGTTTTTTAAACATTGTAACCTCTTTTTGGAATTCAGAGGTGGAGTGTAGCAGTTTGACAGTTACGAATTCCAAAATTAGATACTGGATTATGTTTGTAAACTGGTTATGTTTGTAAACTGAGTAGGGCTTTGACTGGGCCAGTCATTTGGGTGATGAGTCCCCACCCCTTGGTGGGTGGGGAGTCACAGACAAAAGGCAGGCAAAGGACAGAGTTGAGGGCTTTTAATGTTGGAGTTTTGATGATGGAGTTTGATGCTGAAGCTGGAGCCCCAGGGAGAGAAACAGAGCAGTTCACCTAATAGTGTACAGCTGACCTTGTGGAGAAACCAGAGGAACTGAGCCCAGAGGAACCCAGGAAGCCTGAGCCCTCGCAGACGTCGGCGTCGGCAGCCATCTTGCTCCAACATGTGAAAATAGATCTTGGTGAAGGAAGTAACTTATGCTTTATGACCTGGTATCTGTAAGCGCCTACCCCAAATAAATACCCTTTATCAAAACCAACCAATTTCTGGTATTTTGCATCAGCAACCCTTTGGCTGACTAATAAATGCTGTTTTTAGGTGTTATGCTTCTAGGAAGAAAGCGTAAGAACCATTTATGAGTTAACATGAACTCAGATAACATTTGCTGTAAGACATAAACCATAAACAGAATTAAAAGCAACTTGATTTATCAATTGCTAACCTAAAATATAAAGACACTGCATAACCCTGCCTTAGGTTTTTTTACATTTATAACACACAGGCTTTATTTCTTCCATGGCAGCTACTAAATTGTTTACACTGTGAAGTATTTATTCTGGTAACACAAAATACTGTATGTGCCCAAATGCACGGGTATAATAATGTATGAATGACTATATGAGAAATTTTAGCAAGTCTCTCGGAACCCTTTTAGGTAACTAATATTAAGTGATCTCAGTGCATTCATTTATGGTACTGCTTCAGCACTGTTCCAAACACAGGAATCAAGGAGAAGATGGTAAGCTCTGCCCTGAAGCTGTTAACTGACATCGTGAGGAGGCCAAAGTGAACAGCGGCTACCAGACACTCGTGTCCTCTGCTCAGCCAGAGCGGAGGGGACAGCAGATGCCCGGCAGCCACTCAGGCTCAGAGGGGGCAGAGACAGGCACGGAGCAGTCGGAGGTGAGGCCACAGAGGAGCCAGGCAATGGGCCGGGACTCTTGAAAAGTCAACAGAGAAAAACAAATTCCATATGGGAACCTCATGTTTTTTAATGTGACGTTCTTTGTGATCTATTAACTTTTAAAAATTTAAAAATTTAAAAAATTTAAAAGTCGAACTATCCTCAGTGACTCGGAATTACTATTCATTTTCTCGGCTGTGGTTCTGTAAGAGCAGGTCCTCATTCTCAAGGCAGGACTGTTCAAGCCCCTGCAGGGGAAATGAGATGATCTCTGCAATTTACTTTCAAATGCAGGGGGAAAGGGGCGCATGCACACACACGGATACGGCAATGTGGCAAACCACTGGCCACTTGTGGATGCACATGGCAAACATACACCTGTCCATTTATTTGACTCTTCTGGAAACTTTTCTCTAGGTTTAAACATTTTTTAAAGCAGGGGGAGGGCACTGACTTAGTAAAATGTGCTCGAGCTGATGGTCCAGCTGGAGCCCGAGAGCTGCATAAACCGCATGTGAGTGTGCACAGCCACGTGCACCAAGGTAACCTACCCTCACCACGGAAGAAGTCGGGGTGGGGGGACAACAAATCCCAAAACTCTCTCTGCACCTGCTCTGAGTGTCTGAAAGCACTCCAAAGCCAAAGGTCTTAAGATAGATAGAAATAATGAGCCCTCCCATCACCGTGCCGCCCCTCCCCTGTCAAGCCCCTAAGGCATGTTCCAAAACCGCACTCAAGCATGGTCTCCCCACTCCCCTCTGCATCCCTTCTTCCTCCAGGAGCCGAGCAGGCCCCTGTGAGCGGCTGCTCTCCCTGCCGCCAGCCTCGCTGCTTTCCAGCATCCTGCGTTTCTCCTTGAGCTTTGCTCTGGGGGTCAGTGAGGTCAGCCCCTCCTGGTCCCGGCTCAGACCACCCCCCTGTGCCCTCCACCCTCTCTGTGGGCACTCCGACGGGTCACCCCAAGAGCTGCCCTCCCCCAGGAGCTCCCTCCCCTGAGGAGCATGTGCACGTGGCTCCCGCAAGCTGGCAAAAGGGGTCGTCTCAGGTGGACAGGGCCGAGTGTGGCCTGGGCCTGGCAGCCCCGTGGAAGGCGCCGCGGGGCCCGAAGGACACCGCATCATGGACCAGCAGGGTCTCCAGTGGCTCCTGCCCTGGTTACAGGGGACAGTGCCCATCGCCCTGTCCTAATCTACTGCCTCACCTCTTCCCAAAGCCCTCTCAGGTCCAGGGTCTCCCACCACTTCCAGGCCACTCAACATGCCCAAAGCGGCTCTCTTGCCACCGCCCTGTTAACTCTTTTCCCCAAGCATCCTGCTCAAGGAAATACCACCATTCTCCTAACGCCTCCAGGAAGGAGCCTGCCACCTTTTTTCATCTTCCTCCTCCTTCAATGTCCAACTTCGCCAAATCCTGGGGTTTCCCCACTCACTGATTCCTACCTGACTCCCTCCTTCTGTGTTCCCACTGTACCAAGTCACCCCTAAACTAGCCCCTTAACTAGTCCCTTGCCTCAATCTCCTCCTCTCTAAAGGTCCCCTCCCTGACACAAGTTTACGAGTTTTCATCTCCACATGGACCATAATGCCACTAATGTTGAAACTAGAGCATAAACTATAATCCTTAAAATAGTGGCTTTAAATGGACGATCTTTTAAAAAACGTTATACACTACATCCAAAGTTTATCCAAGGTGTCAATCAAATGCTACTTGCAACAACTCACAACTAAACACACACGAGAGACGAGTGGCTTTCACACCTTCCCCCGGGCCCTCCAATGGGAAGTACACCTAGTCAGCGCACACCTGAGCCCAAAGTGGCATGTGCCAGTCTCCACCCTTAGCCACTGCAATGCCTGCTCTTTTCACTGTAATTCCTTTGCTTTTTAAAACTGCTCATGACCCACTAAGTTGATTTGGATTCGGACCCAACATTTTAAAATACTGCACTCGAAATAAAGCCCTTGCCAACTTCTGAAGACTTGTAAATCAAGGAAGCATGAAGGCACATGGGCAACCGACCATTCAATACTACCTCTCGTCATTCATTTTCACAAACACAGAAAGAGCCAAAACTTTACACAAACACAAAAAGAACCAAAAAGAAAAAAGAAAAAACAGAAACGTCTAGTAGCTGACATCTCATTTGTTCTATGGCTCACTATTGACAAAAGCATGTGAGAGCTGCCAATAATTACTTATGAAGAAAGCAAAAGGATGGCCTTGCACTATGGGCACAGGTGACCTGAACAGCAGGGCTTCAAGTACCCATCCCGATAGCACCTTCAATTCTTCGGCTCAATGCTAGTGGAACTCTTAGTTCTAATCATCATCTCATTAAAAAGGTCAAAAGCCTTAACCAGACCTATGAGAAGATAGCAAACCAGAAAGATACAGGAGTCTCTTCTCTCCCAGAAAAAAAATAGCTAGAGGACAGCAACACCCTAGAAAAAATCTCCTAGTGTTTAGGACACAAGGGGAAGGCTGGACCAGCCCATAAGAGAGAGGGGCAAAGGAAATGAATCACAACAGCAAAAGTCAAACACACTCTGACCCGGAAGAGAACTGAGAGGGCTGTCAAGGAGCACCATCTCCTGGCGGATCAAGGAAGTGCATGTGAGAAATTAAAAGTAAATAAGGGAGAGTCTTCTTCCAACCTTTATAGCCTCCCTCCACAAGGTCCTAGGAAGCCGGTCTGCAACCCACTACTGGGCCCAGAGCCCACATCTGAGCAACTAACAGGAACAATCCTAAAGACCTAAAACAGGCTGACCAAGAATCAAAGACAGCAGTAACACACAGCCTCCAGCCACTAAATCCTACGAAAAAGAAACTGAACATCTGCATAAACTCACCATCCTCATCAGATGCCTAGGCATCAGCAAAAAAATTATGAGCCATACTAAGAAAATGGAAGACATGGCCCAAGCAAAGGAATATATCAAAGCCCCAGAAGAGACAAAGGATTTGAGACTACCAATCAATGAGACGCACACAAATTTCCAAAACCAGACTAATGAGTTGAAAGACAATATGACTAAAGAGATAAAGAGCATCAAGAAGACACTGAGGGAGCATAAGTAAGAATTACAGAGCTCATGGGAATGAAAGACAAGATAGGGAAGATCAAAGACAGAACAGAGCAGAACAGGTGTAGCTCAGTGGTTTCAGTGCTTGCTCCCCACGCACAAGGTCCCAGGTTCAATCCCCGGTATATCCTTTAGAATTTTTTTAAAATTAAAAAAAAAATAACACATTAGAGGCATATAACAGCAGACTTAAAATGATAGAAGACAGAATAAGTGATACAGAAGACAGAGCAGCTGAAACTGTAGAGAGAAAAGCACGGGAAAAAATGAGCAGGGCTCAGAGAGTTGAATGACAACACAGAAGGCAACAACGTGCGCGTCATGGGGGCTCAGAAGGAGATTAGGAATAAAGGGCAGAAGGAGTATTTGAGGAAATAATAGCTGAAAATTTCCCAACTCTCATGAAAGAAATGAACTTACTTGTCCAAGAAGAGCACCACAACCCAAACAGAATTTAAAAAAACCTACTCAAAGATATACACTACTCAGAATGTCAAACATCAAAGATAAAGAGAAAATCCTGAGAGCAGCAAGAGAGAAACAAACCATCACATACAAGGAACGCCCAGGATGACTTAGTGTAACTTCTCATCAAAAACTACGGAGGCGAGAAGACAGTGATGTGATACATTAGGAAACTGAAGGAGAAAAACTGCTGGCTGAGAATTCCTTATCCAGCAAAACTGTCCTTCAAATATGATGGTGAGTTTAACACATTCACAAACAAAGAGAAACTAAGAGAGCTCGTAAAAAAGAATCCACTTTTGCAGGACATAGTAAAGGAAGCCTTAGAGACTGAAAGAAAAAGACAGGAGAGTGAGTTTTGGAGGAGAATATAGAAGAAAGAATAGCAGAAAGGCTAACCAAAAGAGTAAAAAGACAGACAAAAATAAGATATGACATATGAAAACCAAAGAATAAAATGGTGGAAGTACATAATGCATTTATAGTAACATCATTGAATGTGAATGTGAATGGACTAAACTCCCAATCAAAAGATCCTTGAATTAAAGGTTCACTGCGGACCAGCAGAATATCCCTGTCTACATATAATAACATGACTTTAAAATGCTGTTTGACCTAATGTAAGGGGGAAATGGAAAGGAGAAATGAGTTTATATGGCTATGAGTCTCTAAAAAAGAGTCTGGAGGTTGTCGGAAGGATTGCCCTTATGCACACCTGAGCAGAGTCTCAGAGACAGATAAAGTAGATACAACCCCAGGTATTGGTTTCTTTGAGGGCTAAAGAGACCCACGGGTTCTATGGTCATGGCAGATGGCGTTCACTGCCATGTCAGTTGGCCCTTCTTTGGAGCTGGTGTTTCTGTGTGATGGAACTGGACTCAGATGGGATCTCTTTTCACAAGACTTTCATGCTACTTTATTGGAATTGTAGTTGGTGCTGGGGTTTAAGATATATCTAGGGGATTTGAATCTCTGGACTGACAATAGGATAGCCAGGCCCTGAGCCTCAACAGACTTCAGCTCCTACACTCTGATTTATTGGACTTACCCCACTCAGCTAACATGGAGTTGAAGAAGGTCAACCACCACAACATGGAGCCTACAGTGCCTACAACTGAAAGCAGGAGGATTGCATCCAGTATCCATGTGGAATCTAAGCCCCCTCTTGACATACAAGTGCAATGGACACAACCAATCCAATGTCCACAGAGAAAATGTGGCATTGGTGTGGGAAAAGTGGCCATGGTGGATGCTGGGTGCGGGGAATGGGAGGAAGAGATGAGATGTGGAGGTGTTTTCGGGACTTGGGAGTTGTCCTGGATGGTGCTTCACGGACAATTACAGGACATTGTAGATCCCCCCAGGGCCCACTGGATGGAACGTGGGAGAGTATGAGCTATGATGTGGACCATTGACCATGAGGTGCAGCGATGCCCAGAGATGTACTTACCAAATGCAATGGATGTGTCATGATGATGGGAGAGAGTGTTGCTGTGGGGGGAGTGGGGGGTGGGGGCAGTGGGGTTGAATGGGACTTCATATTTTTTGAATGTAATATTTTTTTTTTAAATGAATAAAAAAAAATAAAGAGAATTATGAACAGGAAAAAAAAAAGTTTTAAGGGTTTAATTAAATGAATAAAGTGCTTATAAGTATGCCTGACCAAAAAAAAAAAGATCCTGGCTGCCAGGATGGGTAAAAAAAAAAACAGAAGCCATTCATATGCTGCCTACAAGAAACTCACCTTAGATCCAGGAGTACAAACTGGCTGAAAGTGAAAGATTGGAAAAAGACACTCCATGCAAACAGTAACCTAAAGTGAGCAGGGGTAGCAATACTAACATAGGACAAAAGAGACTTTAAATGCAAAAAAGTTATATGAGATATACAAGGCCATTATCAATTACTAAAAGGGGCAATCCACCAGGAAGAAATAACAGTCATAAATATCTATACACCTAACCAGGGTGCCCAAAATTACATGAGGCAAACTTTGGAAAATCTGAAGGAGAAACAGACATCTCTATAACAACAGTTGGAGACTTCCACACACCACTCACATCATTATACAGAACTAAAGAGATAATCAACAAGGAAACAGAGAACTTGAACAACATGATAAATGAGTTAGACCTAACAGTCATATACAGAACACTGCACGCAAACTCAGCAAGTTATACATTCTTCTAAAGTGCCCATGGATCCCTCTCCAGGACAGACCACGTTAGGGCACAATGCAGCTCTCAATAAATATGAGAAGACTGAAATTCTACAAAGCACCTTCTCATATTATAATAGAATGAAACTGGAAATCAATAAGAGACAGGAAAAAGGTAAATCAGCAAACATGTGGAGGCTGAACAACACACTCCTAAACAATCAGTGGGTCAAAGAAGAAATTTTAAGTGAAATTAGTAAGTACATTGAGACAAATGAAAACAAGAGTACACCTTATCAAAACTTACGGGATACAGTGAAGGCAGTGCTGAAAGAGAAATTTATAGCCCTAAATGCCTATATTAAAAAAGGAGCTAAAATCAAAGATCTAACTGAACTAGAGAAACTAGAAAAAGAACAGCAAACCATTCCCAAAGCAAATAGTAGGAAAGAAATGATAAAGATTAGAGCAAAAATAAATGAAATCGAAAACAACAACAACAAAAAAAACAGAAAATAGCAAAACCAAAAGCTGGTTCTTTAAGAAGATCAATGAAACTGACAAACCACTAGTAGACTAACAAAGAAAAAAAGAAAAGATGCAAACAAAATTAGAAATGAAAGGGGCAAAGTTATGACTGACCCCACAGAAACAAAAAGGATCATAAGAGGAAATTATGAGAAACTTTATGCCAACAAACTAGACAACCTAGGTGAAATGGACAGATGCCTAGAAATGCACAAACAACCTACACTGATGCTACAAGAAATACAAGAACTTAACAAACCAATCACATTTAAAGAGATTGAATCCATCATCAAAACTCTCCCAACAAAGAAAAACCCAGGACCAAATGTCTTCACAGGTGCATTGTACCAAGCATTTCGAGAAGAATTAACACCAATCCCATTTAAACTTTTCCAAAAAATTGAAGAGGAAAATGACCCAACACATTTTATGAAGCCAACATCACCCTAATACCAAAGCCAGATAAAGTTACTACAAGAAAAGAAAATTGCAGACCAATCTCTCTCATGAACATAGATGCAGAAATCCTCAACAAAATTCTTGCAATTAGAATTCAACAGCATATCAAAAGAATTATACATCACAACCAAGTGGGATTTATTCCAGGTATGCGAGGGTGGTTCAACATAAGAAAATCAATTAATGTAATGTTACACGACATTAAAAAGTTGAAGGGAAAAAAAAAACCATGATCATCTCAATTGACGCAGAAAAGGCATTCAACAAAATCCAACATCCTCTCTTGATAAAAATACTTCGAAAGATAGGAATAGAAGGCAAATTCCTCAATATGATAAAAGCATATATGGAAAACCCATAGTCAACATCATTCTCAACGGGAAAAGACTGGAAGCTTTCCCTCTAAAGATCAGGAACAGAACAAGGGCGCTCACTGCCACCACTGTTATTCAGCCTTATGCTCGAAGTTCTAGCTAAGGCAAATAGACAAGAAAAAAGCAGTAACAAAAGGCACTAATTTTAATGTAATTTTAATTTTAATTTTAAAATTAAAGGCACTGACTTTAATTTTAAAATTAAATTAAAATTTAATTACAGGTACTAATATAGTTCCAGAAGAACATGTCTAGCCTCAGCTGATGTTTGACTACGATGGGACGAGGGAAAGACGGAATGGCTACAATCCAGAAGCACACATGGTCCACAGGATGGAGGAAGAAAATATGGATTAGAGTGGATTTACTGGTATTCTACTATAGAACTTCTGTGACTCTAGCAATGGAAGAAATTGTATCATTGATGTGAGGCAGGGACCACAGGAGATGCTGAGGGCAGGGAGAGGGAAGAAGAGAGGTGAAGTGGGGGCATTTTCAGGACTTAGAGTTGTCCTAAATAATACCGCAGGGACAGACACTGGACATTATATATCCTCCCATAACCCACTGAATGGCCTGGGGCAGAGCGTAAACTGCTATGTAAACAATAATCCACATGGTGTAGCAGGTGCTCCAAATATATTCACCAAATGCAAGGAATGTGCCACAATGATGTGGCAGGAGTGGGGTGAGGTGGGGTGTGGAGTATATGGGAACCTCATATTTTTTAATGTAACATTTTTTGTGATCTATGTATCTTTTAAAAAATTTTTTTAATTAAAAAAAAAGGGCAAAAGACTTAGTCACTGTTGGGAATGCAGAATGGTACAGCCACTGTGGAGGACTGTTTGGCTGTTGCTATAGAAGTTGAAAATAGATTCGCCATGCGACCCAGCAACAGTACTGAGTATATCCCCAGAAGAACTGAGAGCAGTGACACAAACAGACATCTGCACATCAATGTTCATAACAAGAATATTTGCGATTGCCAGAAGCTGGAAGCAGCCCAGGCGTCCATCAATGGGTAAACAAACTGTGGTGTATTCACACAATGGAATATTATGCAGCATAAGAAGAAATGAAGTTGTGAAGCCTATGACAATATGGATGAACCTGGAGGACATTATGTTGAGCAAAGCAAGCCAGACACAAAAAGACAAAACCTCTATGATTGAGCTACTATGAACTAAACACATTGTGCAAAATCATGGAGCTAATAACTTAAATATGGGTCACCAGAAAACAGAATGAAGTTAGAGAATGGAAAGTTAAGGGTGAACTTGCACAAAATGGGTAAAAAGGACGTGCATTAATCTTTGGAAATGAATAGCAAAGGTGAAAGCACAACATGATGACTGTCACTAGCTGTACTATTACATGGGTATGAAAGTGGTTTAAAGGGAAAGTCTAAGATCATGTATATTACTAAAAAGAAAGCTAAAAAACGTAACATGGGACTGTATAACACAGTAAACCTGCATGTGAAATGTGAAATATGGGTAAAATTGCATACCTAAAAATATTTTTCTTTGAAACTGAACAAATACATGTTAACCTTACAAGAAGTTACCATCAGACCAAAAAACCATCGTGCTAAGTGAAAGAAGCAAGACAGAAAGTGCTACATAGTGTATGATTCCATTTATATAGAGTACAAATATAAATCAATTTACAAAGATGAAATCAGGTTGGTGGTTACGTAGAGCTGGGTTAGTACTGCTGAGGGGTATGCAGTTTTCTTTATGAAGTAATGAAATTGTTCTAAAATTTTCTGTGATGATAAATGCACAACGTTGTGATCATACTAAAAGCCACTAATTATATACCTTGGAGAGATTGTACAGTATGTGAATATACCTCAATAAAACTGCTTAAATAGATAATTGTGCAAGTATAGCCAGAAATAGCAGCTATGTACAGAAGGGAAAGCATAGAGATTGAGAGGTGAAGAATTTTCTTGTTTGTCCATTTTTTTGTTTATATTACCATTAGTATTGAAATAATGAAAGTACTCTAATAATGACTTAAGTGATGAATGCACAACTATGTGATTATACCAAATACCACTGAGTGTACACTTTGGATGAATTGTATGCTTTATTAATATGTATCAATAAAATTGAATTGTTAAAAAAAGGCATTAATTATTTTTGAGACTAGGGCCGAAAGCATCTCACAGTTCTCTTGTACACTTCATCAATCTTGTATGTCTCCTCTTTATAATTGAAGATGAAAACTTCGAGAGATGTGAAAATGAATTTGATGGCACAGGTGGATTTTTCTATCTCTACGGAAGATAGAATGTGTTCAGGGATATTACACTGACTTGGTTGAATATATATCTAAATCCAATTAAATCTCATTTTATGCTGTGACACTGGTAAAGGAGCAAAGGTAAAATTTATTTTTTATAAGTCACTTTCCCACTGACTTACATTCTTAACAGTGGCCCTAAGATATTATAAAAATTATATTCAACATTGTAAACTATCTAAATTAGTTTTATAGACTTTAAAATTCTCAGACTATTACTGAACAAATAAAACATCAAAATTACCACCTTGTACAGTAACAGGATCTATCATAATTTACATGAAAATGTGTGAGGAAAATGCCATCTCCTTGGAGCAAACAAGCAAGGCTGCTGAGTGGGCAGGCCAACTCCTGGCGGAGGCTCGTGGGACCCTCGGAGCACCAGGGAAAGCTGCCCAGTGTCCCCGCGCTCTGCGCAGACACCCACCACGGCCAGGGCTGCACGTGCAATTAGCAGGGGCTGCTCATTTAAGTCACCCCTAAATTCCCCTCCTGGCCAAAAATTCCACGATTTAGTTAACCAGTGATAAACCTGACGACACACCAATTTGTACGGCGTAAACCAGAAAAATACGAGGGCGACAAACATAGACACGGGAACCGGGGGTCAAAGCCGAGGGCGGCACCCACGAGCCCCCAAATCCTGACCCTGAGCTCTACCGTAAGCTCGCTCTCGTTGGATCTGCACAGTCCCATTTTACAGAGGAAGCCTCAAGGTGCAGGGTTAGGCAGAGCCATGCGGCTTGGAAGGAAATGTCCAGGTGGGACCCCCACCCCCACCCCGTCTCCCCTGAACGCAGCCCTCTTCCCACCCCGCGCTGGCTGCCCACCCTGCCGCTCCCAGCACAGGCTCCACGAGCCCCCTCTCCTGCCCCGTGGAGACCTCCACCCCAGCTCCCGTCCGTCCCCAGCTCCGGCTCCCCGGGTGCTTATTCCAACCCACCCACTGCCTCCCCACCCGACTCCCAGGTTTCAAATTCTGCTTCACAGGGTTGGTGCCTCCAATCCCTGACCATGCCAGGCTGCCCTTCCCATTTGGCACCCGTCACCCGCAGCTGGGTGGCTCTTCCCACGCACTGGGCCATAGCCTCCCGTCAAGCTCTGATTCGAACCTGCCATTCCCCAATGCGCTCCGATACTCACGGGGACAGTGACACTCACGGGGACTGCTTCCCAAACCCATGGCCCTCAACGCCTTCCCATAGCCAAGAGTTAATTTCCAGTCTACAGAGGATGGCTTGGGGCTCAGAGAGGTTCCTGGACCACCCAGGGTCAGGAGACACAAGAGCGAGGACTCGGCCAGCAGTGCCTGCTTCTGGACCCTTCTGCTGCCGCGCCAAGCTGTGCACGGCGTGTCACCCAGGCTCAAAACCACTTTCAGGACGCCCGACCCCTTTGAGGATCGAGGGCGCACCCAGCTGGCGCCCCCAAGGCCCGCCCCCTCACCTGCCTTCACTCTCAGGCCCCACCTGGGCTGGGCCCACCCCTAACACATCCCTGAGGAGCTGAGCCTGGCGACGCTGATCCGCTCAGGGAACCTGGCAGCCCAGGACAGGGCGAAGGGGCAGCGGGGCAGGCCTGCGCCCGAGGCCGGCTGGTCCCGAGCCCTCCAGCTCCCGCCCGCCCTCTCTGGCCACTCCAGGTCGCTCTGGACCCTGAACCCCTTTGTCCCCTGCCTGCTCTCCTTTCCACTCCCACGTTCCGCACAGCTCAGGGGGAGGCGGTCCGCCGTACAAGGGCAAGGTCACCAGTGTCTGAATCTCGTCTCCACCCGGTAATTTCACAACAAACTAACCCTAATGACCACTTCGAATGGCAGGTGCCAGCACCTGTCAGGGACTCTGTAATCCTCCCAGGCACTGTGCCCCCAGCATGACCAGGCGGGCAGCCGAGGCGGGTGCGGGGAGCCCCCGGGAGGTGGAGGGGCACTGCCTCACGCCTCACGCCCTCCCCGAGTCCGCACAGGGGGCCAGTGGCAATGCAGGGCAAATGAGAGTCAAGGTGACTGAGTTCAGAAAAGCAGACAAGTCCCAGGAGGCCCCAGAGTGTGGCAACAGGTTAGAGGAATGAGCAGACCCCCAAGCCCGGGCCAGCACGGCCCACTCGGCTGCTGTCCACAAGCCGAGGACCCGGGCTCACGGCCGTGGTGTGGACGTGGCATCTTGACGCGGTCCCCTCAGGACCACAGCGCTCAACGTGTAAGCCAAGCTTAGTTAGGGAGAAACACCCAGAAGATTAAAACTGCCCGTGGAGCCCAAAACGTTCTGGACAGGCTCCAAAACTAAGGAAAAGTTCATGCAATCAACATGTCCACGTAAAACACTAAAAGCCATTTTAACTTTTGAATAGCCACAAGATAGTAATGTGTCAATCAAACAGAAGAGCCGCTTCTACTAAGCGCCTGCTGGAATGGAATGAAGGCTTTGGGTGGACGCTGGGGGCAGCACAGTGGAGCTGCGCGCTGGTGTTGGTGAACACGCACCAAGACCCCGTCCACGCCAAGGCTCCCGTCCCTGCGGAGGAAGCCGGGACTCCCCTTTCACTGAAGGACACGGCGTGTGTGCCCCAAGCCAAGCAAAGAGCACGTGGTAACGTGGCCGGTGCCCCACCCAGGAGAGAATCCTCAGCACCTGAGCTGAGCCGCACCTGAGCGCAGACCTCTCACCGAAGTTGGGGGACAAAAAACTGTGACGAGTACTAGAATTCCAGTCAAATACAGGCAGTGATGACAACGTAGGAAACTGTGTGCTACACTGGAAGATAAATACCAAATGGCACTTACTTTTAATTTTAAAGAATATCTCTCGGTTGCATAAAAAATACCATAAAGAAACATGATTCACAGGTTAACTCATTTGCTTTTCAGAAATGTTTTTTCACCTTTATCCAAAGAACCTGACTTGCAGGGCAGATAAATTTTAATTCAGTTACCCAAAATATTCAGACGACTTTGATAAATGGGCCCAGCACTGCCGACTGTACAGCTCTGCCTCCACCAGGCCGAGAGGACGAGGAGCACGAGGCCGGAGAGCGGCCTGGGACCACGGAACCGTTCTGTCTTCAGCCCAGCCAAGGGCACTCACCGTGGAAGGACACAGCCATTTCCCACCCACAAGCCCAGCCGTTCCCACGACACCCACGCTCACTTGACACTTGAAAACGAATGGTCTAGAGAGACTTTTTTAAGGTACTTGAACTTCTGCCTTTGAGCTTTACTGATACAAGTCTTCCCCATTCCTCTTCCAAGTTTCAAAGCAGAGGAAGGTGGTTTTTCAAAATAAGTGATTTCCTGTCAACAATAAATTTACAGACTTTTGATTTCCTTAAATTTGAAATCTATCAAGAGAATGGAGCATAGTTAAGTGTGGCTCTCAGAAAACATTCTTAAGGAAAACATTTATTCCATCAGTCTGTAAAGAAGTCTTTTTTCTTTTGCTAGAAAGGGCGCTGCTAGGACAATTAGCAAAATCTTTGTCAGAGCTGTATATAGAACTGTATCAACGATAACTTCCTGATTTCGGTAAATGTACTATGGTTATACAACAGAATGTCCTTTATTTTCAGGAAATAGCCACTTTTAGGGCTAATGGGACATCACGTCTCAAACAGTTCAGGAAAAAAAATAAACATCTACAAATACAGACGAGGGGACAGACACAGGAAGAGAGGATAAAGCAAATGTGACAGCATGATAAATTAACATTTGGGAATCTGGAAGAATACTGTACCATAATTCTTTGTACTATTCTTACAATTTCACTTTATGCCTGAAATAAAAAATAAAAATAAAAACTTGAAAGGAGAGCAAATGCCTATGAAGAGATCCTGGGGCTTCTTCACCCAGAAGGGAAGTGAGGACAGATGTGCATACCCTCCACACCCGAAGACTTGGCCCACGTTGCTTGTACTTCCGAAAGGCTGTGCCAACACTCCTTCCTCCAACCAGATTTTCTCTAACTAAAGCAAGTTTCTGCTCTATGCTCTGTGTCTTTTCCCACCTAAGCCACCAGGTAAGTGAGGTGGTTCAGTGGGCTCCCCTGGATCCCCAAGCCTCTGGGCTGGCGGCCAAAGTCCAGAGTCTAGAGGCAGCAGTTGGCGGTCCTTGCCAGCAGCACCCGGCCAGGCGCCCATCACCCGAGTGCTCCAGCCCCCGCCTTGGTCCGTTCTCCAGCCAGGAGGCTGGAGGCTTCAGGCTAGAGCAGGCCTCCTTGGCACGGGCCGGGCCCACTGGGCTCTGCTCTACGGACAGCGCCGAGCATGGGGATGCTGACCACGTGGCCCCGTGGTCACTGGCTACCTACCACTGGCCCTTCCAGAAGCCCAGTTCCTCTGGAGCTCCCAAGGACAGGCGCCTTCAGAACCATGGGACTGCCTTGAGACCGAGGGAAATGAGAAGTTAGGAAACGCTGCTGGAAACGGCAGTCCCGGCCCCCAGCTCCAGCGGGACCCCTCTTGCCCTGCCCCGGTGGCCTCAGGAGGATCTCTGATGCAGACTGTAGAGGACCGCAGAGAACCAGTAGAAACCCCCACGCTAGAGACCCCCACGGGGCGAGGCAGCAGGCTCCCCGAGCGGTAGACAAGCCCTGGGGAACGATGAGGCTGGTCCATCTGAAGTCGTGGTGAGCACCCCGGCTTGGCAGGATACATCTGCCTTCATCACATTTCACCCCCTTCAGCCTCCTCTCTTCTCCCTGCGGTCGCATGTTACATAATGTAACTTGTACAAATCTAAAATAATGCAAAATAAAAATCCTGAAGTTTCACTTTGTAAAAATGTGAAATTATCTGAATCTCTCAAATCCATAAATTGTTGAGTTTCACAACAGGAAGACCAACTGACCACCAACTATTAACCCACTGACCCCAGCGTTTCACTCTAAGCAAGATACCAGCCTTCTCTGTGAGATGTGGCTTTAAAAGCCCGTGGGAGGGGAGTTACCTGGTGTCCTCAGGGCAGCACTCCGGGCAGAACACCCAGCCTGGGGCCCCCACGCGGCTCCCCTGGAGGAAACAGAGCCCCGCGCTGGAGGGCGTCCCCCATGGCCCAGGAGGGCGTCCCGGCGCAGCAGTGCAGGGCGGCCTCCTTCCCCCAGGACCGGCAGGGCTGCCCCTGGTGGGAGAAGGGACACTGCCCGTGCCCCGCCCTGCTGCCCTGAACAGGGTCAAGGTGCCAGTGCTTATGCCAGAGTTCACGGAAAGTGGAGCAAGCACCGCAAGGCCAGGCCAAGAGCAAAGCTTCTACTCCTGGTTTTCTCCAAACCCATTTCTAGTTTCAGGGAGGTTACAACTTGCTTCGAGTTATGTGATGTTTTCCCACCCTGAGAAAAAAGAGAAATCACTAGAGACCACAGCAGCTTTGGAACACAGGACGTGCCTCTTTATTACCAAGCGTCAGCAGAAGGGCCCTGCCCACGGCCGCCCAGCCTCCGGCTCGGCGGCTCAAGCCATCCCAGGTTTCCCACGCAGAGCACGGCCAGGCTTCCAGCCCCGGGCCCTCCCAGGCCCTTCCGCAGCCCACCCGCTTCCCGCGTGCTCCTTACGCCCGCGTGCTCCCCGCTAGCTCAGAGCAGCGGGGAAGGAAGCGCCATGCTGCCTGCCCACACACGCGTCCAGCGTCTCATCCCACTCCAGGGAGCCGCCTCCATGGCCGCCGCCTCTGGCCCTGACTGCTGGCGTCCTGCCGCTGCGGGCGTGCTGGAGCACCCGGCCCCGTGGGCTCCCCCGGGCACCGGCTGCCACCACATCACCCACCCACCCACCCCCAGCCCCTGCGAGACCCCGTGTGTGGATGAACTGGGTCTTGTCACGCACTCTGCCAGGGACGGAGATGGCCCAGGACACATTTAATCAAACTGGACAGTTCTTGATTATTTCTGGACATGAAAGATAGAGAAGAGTGGATTTAAACAGGAGTTCCCGGCGTGTGACTTCGCAGTGCATTGGGGGCAGTGCATTGGGGGCGCGGTGTCTGTGACTGAGCAATCGCGTGTTTCCCTCCTGTTTTATTCTAAGCCGCCGGGGCACGCGTGTTGCTGGCATCACTGGAGCTCACCCCGAGCTCTGGGCTGAGGGCAGCACCGCCTCACCCCCCGGAGGACACAACAGAGGAGCCGGTCCCCAAGCCTCCTCCCCACCCACCCGTAGCGCCCAGGCCAGGTCCAGCAGAAAAATGAGCAAGGGGCCGGCACCCAGCCCGGGCGCTCCCAACCAGCTCCAAAACCCGCATGGGGAAGGCGGGAGCTGTGAGCGCAGAGCCCACGAGCAGCCCCCGCGCCCCCGCCTGCGCGATGGGCCCCGGGTGGTGCCGGCAGACGCCCCCGCGGAGCCCTGCCCGGTGCTGGGTCTGGAGTCCCCGGACTCCCTTCCCCACCCACCGAAAGCACACATCAGAACCCCTCAGAACACCCGCCCAACGCTCCAGGGCGCTAGTTGTCACGCATCGTGTGTTGGGAACGAGCAGTCTTTATTTACCTCAGCACAGGAAGATGTTTTAGCTTTCATCTGAGCCAATCTCATAATTAGTTAATAACTCGCCCCCCCCCCCAAAGTCTCTGCTTCAAAATGAGGAAACGGTTTCTTTTTTTTCAGGCTTAAAATACCTAATGTGTCTTTTAAGTTTATGGACATTTTAAAGTAAGCGTGCATTGTCCTATAATTTATTTAACTGCACAGTTAAAAGGCCTTCAGGATTTACAGGATGCAGGTAATAAGGGAAAACCAAGAATAAGCTCTGACGAGGGGTCACCAGACCACGCGTGCACACTCACTGGGGCTCGAGCCTGGCGTCCCCCCAGCAGGCTGAGGCACCCGCTGCCTCCTGGGCAGTCACCAGCGCAGCCCCCCTGGGTCTCAAGGCGCATACGAGCCACCTGCCACCTGGGTACAATGCACATTTGGAGTCTTTCCTCCTCTTTCCTGACCCCACCACTTCTGACGAGCACAGGTCAGGCATTTGCCTGACTCTCCCTGAATTTGGGTTTCTCTGACATTTTCCTGTGATTAAACAGCATCTGGGGAAAATACCACCACGACGGCAGGTCCCTCCTGTCAGGGGTCCTCACTGCTTGGTCTTAAGGCAGGGTTAACCTTGCCACTTGGCTCAGGTTTTCCTCTGGGAAGTTACTACTTTCCTGTCCGTGGTTTGTAAGTGTACTGGGGATCCTCCAAGCCCAGGCGGGTGGCCTAAGAGGACCTGGCAACTACAGGCAGTGGAGGTTCCCGGGTTTGAGCCTAAATCACAAAAAGGACATTAGTGGGAAAACTGGTGAAGTCCGACAGAGGCCTGCCGTTTCGTTGGCTGCGCCGTGCTGATTCCCCGGGGTTCATAGTGGTATGTGAGCACGTAAGATGCCAACGTGAAGGAGAGTCAGTGAAGGGTAGAGGGGAACTCTCGGAACTACCTTTGTAGTTCTTTGTTCTCAAAGTCTAAAATTATCCCCCAAAAAACGCAGTGAAGTCCCACAGGTTCTGCCTCCACAGGCCTGAGGTGGGCCCGGGCTTCTGTGTTTCTCAGCAGGGTGGCTGGGCTGGCAAGTCTCCAGCAGGCACAGCTGTGGACTCCCCACACTCCCACGACCTTCACACGGGACACCTGGCCCGCAGGGGCCACTCCCTGGCAGGACTCCTGGCCTCCCTGGGCACACTGACCAAGTGAGCAGCCGACGGAAGCCTGACATCAAGACCTGTGCTACCTACCACACCTGTGCACGGCCCAAGGCTGCGCAGCCACAGGCCCCGGCAGGAGCCACAAAGCCCTGCCACCCACGCCGCAGCCCGGGGGCATGCACGGGGACCCTGTCCTGGCACACGGTCAGCTGGCCAGTGGCAAGCGTCGCCAAGGCCACCTGGCAGCAGGGGAGCAGGTCAGGAGAGCGCACTTTGGAGATCTTGTTGCTGGTACTCTCCATCACCCTGAGACGATGACGTTTACTAGGGCACTGGCCAGTGGGAAGCAGGAGGGCAGACGGAGAGGCCTGAGGAGGGAAGCGAGGGGCAATGCCGGGAGGGGCCAAAGCAGGCTCCTCCACGCTCACGGAACCCGCCGCAGACCAAGCTCAAACCACGGCGCCTCGGCAGGGGCCAGAGCCGGGAGCTTGTCCACGGGAGCACGGGGGTCCATGCAGGGGGGCTGGCTCGCCCACGGGGAGCAGAGGGTCTTCCCTGGAGATGCTGAAAGGCCCAGGGCAAAGCTCTCCACCGTGCAGTGGGCAGAGCCCGAGCAAAGCCACAAGCTCCAATCGCACAAAGGGAAAAAGACACATTTGCAGAGCCAGCCCAACTTCAGGGCTCTTGGCAGCTTTCCCTGGCCTGGTTTCCTAAACCTGGGCAACAATAACCGTCCAGGTTTGAGGAGCTTTTGCCGTATGAAGGCAAGATGCCAATATTTTACAAAGTGACACCTGAGGAAACAAGGAACCATCAGAGAACAAAGGAGAACAGAAAAAATTCTTATTGCTATCCTCAGAGTCAAGGAGACAGAGCATTCATTAAATAAGTTGCTGTGAAAAAGAAACAGAATAAATAAGCTCTTGGAAATTAAAAATTTATGGAAATTAAAAATTTTAAATAGGATCAGAAGACAAAACGGAAGTACTCTCCAGAAATCAGAATAAACCAACACAGGACAAAGACCATGAGCTCCGCAGATCAAGTCAAGGTGCCCATGAAGCCCTATGAGGAAGGAGAATAAAACCAGAGGGATAAACTATCGTTTAAATACTACAAGAAATTATCCCAGAGCTGAAAGCCAAGCCGCCAGACTCCAAGAGCATTCGGAGTAAGGACCCACAGTAAAATGTCTAGCAACAGAGAGGTCCTAAAAACTTCTGGGGAGGGAGAAAGTGACCCAAAAGGAGTTAAGGCTCCTCTTGGCAGGCTTCTCTTTAAAATGAAGATGTTCAAGGCAAACTTAAGGCACGGTGGCCTCAACAAGCCCGAGGCATAACAGAGGAAGAAACGCAGGCTGACACGGGGCGGGCCTGAGGAGGGACTGCACAAAGACAGGAGGCTCCAGGCTGGAGAGGCTGGACACTCTCCTTGAGAATTTAAAACGCCATTTAGAAGAGAAAGGACCTGACAAACCAAAGAAAAAACAAAAGCTGTAGCAGGGAAATGCACCACGCAGCTGTGAAGAAAACAGTATTTTTTAGCCATAAATAATTTGCATCAGCTGAACATGGTGGAGCTATAAAAGGCAAGACATGGTATGAGGAGAGAAATGAGCCCATCATAACACAAAGTGAGGATTATACATAAGACTGACAAAATCACAGATTATTTTGAGCTTTGGAGAACTACCTGAGAAAACAACTAAAAGCTGGTAAGTCTCCGAGGAGGGTAACTGAGAAGCTTAACAGGGGGCTGCTATTTGTGTACATTACTCTAAAACAATGCTCAGCACGTGTGTACGTGTTGTTCTTTTTTTTAAGAACACTTCAGGCACTGAGTTTCAAAGTTGGCTGTGTGGCCTGGGCATGCCACTTAACCTCTGTGGGTCGCAGTCACTCCATCTACAAAACAGGGACCGTCCCTACCCTCACGATATTCTCATGAGAAACATCCTAAGTGCCCAGGACACGTACTTGATCCGTAAATGGCAACTGTTTCTTTAAAAATTAAAGGATCCAACGTTCTCAGTGGACCCCTGGACATCACAAGAACACGTTATTTTCATTGCAAGACAATGGGGAAATGTACCTGTATGTGTAGACTTAATTTTAGAGGCAATTTTGGTGTTTCCTTTTACCACTGGGTATTTGTACCAAAGGCTCCAGCACATAACGAGGCACACGCCACACTGCCCTACAAGCCAAGTGTTAATCACTGGGTCATCTCCTTTCTGATTCAACACTGCCCTCACTCACTCAGAACCACTCCACTGTCCCAGGTTCTTTTTCTGTATCTTGACCAACTGTGAACTGCTCTACTCTCAACAACTCTTGTGTTCTCCCATCAGCAAGTTTATCTGTGCTGGTTTTACCAAAACTATTAGGCCTTGGGTTCCAGTGCAGAACAGGTAATTCCAAAGAGAGGAATTTCTTACATTTCTTCAGGGAGTATTTATTTCACCAACATCAACACAATCCCTACTATCTCATCAGTGGAAAACTACGCTTCTATTAAGGCAGTGTGTCCACTGTGTTTATACAGTGGAAATGGAGCCTGCATCTACACTTTCTGGGGGGGGGGGGGTCAAAGAAATAGCAAAACAGTATGGGGGACAAAACCCTGAGATCCTCCTTCGGGGAGGTCCTTCAGGGAACTGGATTAGTCGGTCTCTCAGGCCAGAAGCTGTCTATTTCTAAGACTGCGCCTTATTTTCTTTTGTGAAACCAGGAGTAAATTAAGAGAATTATAAATGTTCTTGATTACCCGTGTTCCATTTCACAGTTAACTTAGGAGGAAGAAAAATGACGCCAGTCAAATTAAAAGTCTGTAACACGACACACTGATGGCGTACCACGGAAGGGGTGGGGAGGGGAGGGGGTGTTGGTGTGTTTCAGGTTTTTCCAATTATCCAGAGAAGTGAAAACTCAAGCATGAGCATAATGCTACAGCTAGAAGTCGTTCATCTACGGAGGACGATACTCAAGTCCACAGAAGGGGAGCGTTTTGCCTGAGGTCGGGAGAAAATGTCACCTCCCGACGACCGATAGCATCGAGGGCAGCCCGGGGCTCCCGCTGCTGCTGCTGTGCTGCCTCCTCGGGGGGCCTTGTTTCCCTCAAGTTTAAAATGCCAACTGGCCCATTTTAAAACCCCAGCGCCCTTTAGAGGCTAACGGGAACCTGCGACTCATGGACCAGGCGCACGGCTATCAGGCACAATTCTGGAGACGCAAGGCCCCCGCCAGCTCGCCAGCAGCCCCGAGCAGGCCCGCAGAGGCGCTCGGCAGGTTCCCGGCCCGTCCGTACGGACCGCACGGCTGCTCGGGGGAGGGAGGGGGCAAACGGGTCACGGCCAAAAATCGGGAAAAAATACAAGCTGCGCGCCCGGCCCGACGGGGTGGGCCCGTCCACGGCTGGAAGAACGGGAACCGGGAACTGCCCTTCCTGAGTAGGCGGAAGGCAGCCCCCGGGGGCGCCAGGCCGCGGCAGAGGGCCGGCGGGCGGGCCGGGAGCGGGGGCCGGGGCGGGGGCCGGGGCGGGGGCCGGGGCGGGGGCCGGGGCGGCCGGCAGGACCGTTGGCGGGGCGGCGGGGGCCGCGGGCGGGGGCGGCGAGGGCCGCGGGCGGCCGGGGCGGGCGGAGGGCGGGAGGGAGGGGGAGATCTCGCTCTCGCTCTCGCCCCGCGGGAAGGGGGGGAGGCGGAGACGCGACCGGCTGCGGGAGCTGCAATTACCGTGTGGGCTGCGGAATTCTCGTGGTGTTTGTCGGGGAGATGCGATAATGGCGCCCGTCCTCGCGAGAGAAGCCGCCGATCTGCGCAGGCGCGGCGCATCCCTCCCCGAGGTCCTCGGCCCTCCGCAATCTGCGCAGGCGCAGCGGGCGCGCCAAGGCCCGGGGGCGGGGTCCGCGGGTGGGGCCGATTTCTCCGCGACCGCCGGCGCAGCTTTTCACCCGCTCAGACTGCGTGTGCGCATGCGCAGGCCTCCTTGCCCCGCACCAGAACAATAGCTTCCCGGAACTCTCCGTTCCCCCTGTACTCTGTCTGCTTGCTAGTCCGTGAGAGATTGCGTCACTGGGATCGTTTGCGGGGTTTGCATTTTCTTTGAGAACGAATGAACAGGCATTAACCTCTCGAACGACTACATATCCCTAAGTGCCCTGCGCAACCTCCAGTAGTGCGTTCTGGGATATGTAGTCCCGTGGCCATGACCATGCCTGCCGGTACTTGTAGTCTCTCCGTACTCTGGCCGCCCCGCCCCATCCCGCACCAGGGGCTGCTGGGACTTGTAGTGCAGAAGGCTCGCCTTGGCCGTGCGCGCACGGCGCTTCCTGCCTGCTGCTCCTTTGACGTTGGAAAATCATTTGGTGGGGTTTTTCCACATAAATAAGTCGTGTTCAGGGATCCCGGTATTTGCCCAGATAGTCTTGAGTGCACACGCGTGGATAAAATTTATTAATTATATATATATTTAATATGTATTATGTACTATAAATGCATCATATAGTAATATGGAGATATAGATACAGATATAGATATAGATACAGATATATTTTTAAGGAGGTACCAGAGGTTGAACCCAGGACCTCATATGTGGGAGGCACACGCTCAACCCCTGAGCTACATCTGTTCCCATAATAGGGATACATTATATTTTATGTGGCACAAATGTGAATTTTGGGGTATTCGTAGAAAAAAAAAAATCCTGAACAATAGGAATATATAGAACTACAGAAACTAGCAGAAATATAATTTGTGGTTATCTCAGTTTGCTGGAGTACCACAGTCTTTCATTTTCTTCTTTATACTGGCCTTTATTTTCTGAGTTGTTTACAATGAGCGAGAAGTACTATGATCATCCAAACACAAGACGATGACGACCTCTTTTCATTTGGAAAACAAAATGCTTCACCTGGAGTTTGCTGCGGACTTCCTGGCCGGTAGTGAAAACACACTTCAGGGCAGTCCCAGCTGCGCAGCCTTGGGCAGGCTGACGGAGTTAAAGTCTCTTCCAGAGCTAACATTGTGGGCCTCTGTTGAGTCAGGCCCCTGGACTGCTTTGAAGCAGAAATGCCTTAACATTTTTCAAAGACGAGCCACAGAATGTTAGAGCTGGAAAAGGGATTGAAGGCGCTCCCGAGGTTAAAGTGAGAGCTTGCCTTCTCAGAGGTGAGGAAGAGATCCAAAGAGATTGGAAACATTGCCAGGCAAGTTCAAGCAGCTGGAAAGAGGAAAAAGGGAGTCTGGAATTCAAAACACCTTCTCTGGAATCCAGTCTTGGGTCAGCTCAGGTTGGGGGAAAAAGGTTGTGGTAGTTAGCCATGAAGAAAATCCTTTGAAGGGAGTGGAGGCAAAAAATTTCAGGAGAAACTTGGCCTCTCCTCACCTCTGCCTCCAACATACCAACATTTACACTCTTCAAGGTGAAAGGGTTCTTCTCCTGCATCCTGAATAAGACGAGGGTATTCTGAGAAGGATAAACTGAGGGTGATGGTTTCCACATTCTTTCAAAATCCTGCCAAGTCCTCGTCAGTGGCCTCATAAGAACGGGTGAGCTGCTGCCCCTCGGCCCCCCAGGCACCTCCCCTTGGTTCTGTGATGCTCCCCGGCAGGGAGGCCTGGGGGACCGAAGGAAGGAGTGAGCAGGGGATAAGAGTGGAATGTGATGGAACATTCCAGTGAGCTCAAAGCTAAAGAGCTCCAAGCCACTGTGATTAGGACTTTATCAGAAAGTAAGGCGATCAAGATCAAAATTACCATTATGCTGAATTCCTAGACTTCTCTCTTTTTGTTTTAGATATTTTTTTGGCTTACTTATTTTGCATTTTGCTGTCCAGAAAGGTAAGACAGAGGCAGGTGTTGTTAAATATTGACATCTAGCTGATTAACTGTGATTTTAAGAGTTAAATGGCTGGTAATCAGCAAAAACAGCCGTCTCCCAATAATGTTCTGCTTACTTACCCGCGGGGACCCTTCGCCTGGCCTACCAGTTAATTCAAGAATCCAATCCAATTTCCTGTAGTTAATTAAACTAAAGTCACATTCCCGGGGACAGAAGGAGGGAGGGGCCCCCTGCTCCAGATGACTACAAACAGGGGTGGCCCTTGGATGCGTGGGTGCTGGGCTTTAGCAAAGCTCTCAGTGGAAGCCGCGCACGCAGGTAGCGGCCACTTCGTGCACCCTGGAATCACCCAGAAGGCCGCTCTCCCCAGAGACACCGCTGGGCTGGAGAAAGCTGAATTCTTCCCAAAGCTCCCAGGAGTCCAGGGGACGCGGCCAGAGTGTCCTTCGGACAGGAGAGGACTCCCCAGGAGCCAGCGCGGAGAGTCCTGGGGTACAGGGAACGGAGGTCTGCAGGGAACGGGGGTCTGCACGGGGTCCGGCCCGGGTAGAGACCGTCCTGCGTCCCTGTGTTGATGCGGTCAAGCCGCAGGCCTGGGGTCACCGAGCCGGGGCTAGGGGCGCTACGGGGAGGAAGGACCACGCTATCCCAGCTGGCCACGGGCACCCCGTCTTTATCCCAAAGTAACAGAACGCTTTTGCAGGGCCTGGGACAAGGGTGAATGAGATCAGATTTGCATTTGGAAAAATCTCTCCAGCTGGAGTCCTGGGAAACGGATGAGGAGGGGGCCCCAGCGGTGTGGCAGCGCAGGGAGGAGGCGGTGACCAGGCCGGAGGCCCCCGTGCTTGGATGCAGAGAAGGGGGGTTGCGGAGGAGACTGATCTGGGGCCAGGAGCAAGGGAGGGGGCTCCCGGGAGGCCCTGCGCCTGCAGACCCCAAGCATGCCCTCCCCTGTCCCTGAGGCCTGCGCCGCGGGGGCCTGTGGAATTCACAGCACCCCGACACTTCTTTTTCAGTCTGCAAAACGGGGTGCTGGCCCCTGCCTTCCACGATGAGGCCTCGTGCAGAAATCAACAGCGGGACGCGCCCCCTGCCAGCCTTGGGCACAGACGGAGACCCTGGATTCCGGAGCTGCCTTTGAATCCGTCTCTGCAGGGAAGACTAGGAGGAGAGGCTCCTGCAGGGGCCGTGGGTGCTGCAGCCCGGGGCCACGTCCTCTGCTGCCGGGGCTGCGCCGCCTCAACCACGCGGCAGCCGTGCCACACCTGCTGGGCTGCCTTTTCCCTCTCCCCGTCTCTCTCTCTTACTGTGTTAAAATAGACACACAGGTACCATTTTGAGTCCATGCACAGCGCTTCAGTTCTAGAACATTTTCTCCCCCCCAGTCCCCCATGAGCAGTCACTTCCCGTTGCCCCTCCCCCCAGCCCAGGCAGCCCCCACCAGTCGACTTCCGACTCTAGGAAATGGCCTGTTCTGGGTGTTTCATCTAAACGGAGTCCTACAACACGTGGCCTTCCTGCCAGGCCTCTTGGCCCGGCGTAGGAGTGGTGGTGTGTACTGGACACCTGCACGTCACTCCTCGTGGCTAACACTCCACCCGAGAGCTCGACTGCATTTTCCCCACTCGTCGCTTGGTGGGCATTTGGGTGGGCCCACCTTTGGGTGTTGTGACCATGAGCTGCTCTTAACATGAGCAAACGTATTTTTGCTTAAACACCTGTTTTCAGCTCTTTGGGGTGTTTCCCTAGGAGAGAAATGGCGGGCCGTATGGTAACCACGTTTAACGTGCTGAGGCGCCACCTGTCCTGACTTCCTAACTGAAACGCTTCATTGTTTCAGTAAACAGGTGCCGACTTCCTCACTTGTTTATAGTTTCTCTGTGGCTGGGACACCCCATTTTTGCCATCCTTACTCACTAGAACAGCGGTTCTCAGTTTTGACTGTACCTTAGAATGACCCAAAGGGTCTTTAAGAGACCATTGCCCGAGCCCCACTCCCAGAGATGTGGAATTTGAGATCCTCAGGGGATTCCAGACACAGCCCAGATTAACAACCAGCCAGGAAGGCTGCTTGGCTCCATATCTAGCTTCATTATTTTGAAGTTCAGTTTTCTTGAAGCAATTAACCATCTGGGAGATAGAAAGGACAATTATTCGCGAGCGATGTGGTCGGGAGTAAGAGTCTCAAGGTTGCCTTAAGGCAAATGTGGAGGTTTTTTAAAATGGCCCCAAATTGAGAAGTGGGGTCTGCCATCCATCCTCCTGAATCTGGCCACTGAGATTCCTTGACTGATAGAACACAGTGGGGACCTTAAGAAATTGGTAGGCAGAAGCGGATGTGGCTCAACTGATAGAGTGTCTGCCTACCATCTGGGAGGTCCAGGGTTCAAACCCAGGGACCTCCTGGCCTGTGCGGTGAGCTGGCCCATAGGCAGTGCTGCCATGTGCAAGGTGTGCCATGCCATGCAGGGGTGCCCCCCGCATAGGGGGGCTCCACACGCAAGGAGTGCACCCCACAAAGAGAGCTGCCCCACGTGAGAAGCACAGCCTGCGCAGGAGTGGTGCCACACACACGGAGAGCTGACGCAGCAAGGTGATGCAACAGAAAGACACAGATTCCCTGTGCCACCTGTCAAGAAAGCAAGCAGACACAGAAGAACACACAGCAAATGGACACAGAGAGCAGACAACAAGGCGAGGAGGAAGGGGAGAGAAATAAATAAAAATAAAACTCTAAAAAAAAAAAATCGAAATTGGTAGGCTCCACTTCCTGACTCTTGGGACACTGACTCTTCGCAGCCCTCGTGCAGAGTGGACACTCACACTGCCCTATGGACAGGCACCAGCAACCAGCAGCAGCCCACCAGCCATGCAGGTGCGCCATCTTGGAAGGAAGCCCCAGCCCCAGTCGCGCCATCCCAGCTGATGCCATGTGAAGTGGAGAAGAGCTGTTCCCACTGAATTCTGCCCAAACTGCTGTTGCCGGAGCTCAGTAAATGCATGTTGTCATTTTCAGCCAGTGAGTTTTGGGGTCATTTCTTAGCAATAGACAACTGGAAATGTGGCTTCTTATTCCGAGCAAAAATCCTCTTGCACCAGGGAAGAAGTCACATGATTGGCCATTTCCCTGCTGTTTCAACATGCACTGGTTGTGCAACTCATTCATATGCCCGTGGGACGTGAAGGACAACGGTGCAGCAAGACGCAAAGAAATTTTGGACTCAAGAGCTGCCTCTGCCGCTTTCTCGTTAGGGAGAGCTTGGAGAATGCTTGTTCTCATTCTGAGCTTTGGGTCTCTCTTCCATAGAATGGAGACTAAAATGTCTACTAAGTTAGGGCTCTTTGGGTTACAAGAGGAAAGAAAAGAGTTAAACTAGCTTAAGAAAATAAGAGGACTGGATTGATTCCCATAGCTGGAAAGTCTGAAAGTAGACTTCAGGACACAGGCACAGCTTGTCTCAAGCAAAGTCTTGTCACGGGCTCCCTCCCCCTCTCTCTAGCTCTGGCTCTCACTCTCTTTCTTCCAGGCTCCAGGCCTGGTCCTTCCTCTGCCTTGGCATCTCTCGTGGGCAGGCTGTCACCACAGAGTTCAGCGACTGCAGGCAGTTTGCCAGTTGAATAGTCCCCGTGGAAAGAGAGCCCTTTCCACGAGCGCAGCAGAACTCCCAGGGCCGCCACGCGCCGGCCAGCTCGGGGAACCTGCCAATGGCTTCCATCCGATGGCCGAGGGAGTGGGGCCAGCCCGCCCGGAACCCCACGACTGCCAGTGGGGAGGGCTGAGTTCCCAGAGGAGAAGAGCTGGGGTCAGCACGTGTCTCCCACGCTCTGACGAGAACAAAAGGAGCCCCAGGCTTGTGTGAACGCCGACATCCCACATCCTCGACATCCTCGGAGGCTCTGCCAAGTGCCGCCCCTAGAGCCGCTGGTTTATATGTCCCGAGGAAAAGAAAGCTCCTCTGTGGGGTTGCAGGCCGCCTCGAGCCCCTGGGCCTCACTTGCTGAGGTTCCTGCGGTCAACCTGGGGTGCCTCTGCAGGTGGACGGTGTGCATCACAACAGGCTGCAGTCTGAGGGCCTTTCCCCAGAGCGTCCCCTTCCACTCTCCAGGGGAAGAAACGGGTTCACAAATCCAGAGGAATCAACAGGAGTGCAGGCCAAAGCTCGTGCCTCGTGGAGAAACTTGCATTTGGTTTTGTTTGTTTTTATTTATTTCTCTCCTCTCCCTCCCAGTTGTCTGCTCTTTTGTGTCCATTTGCTATGTATTCCTCTTCTATCCTTATCAGCGGCACCGGGAATCTGTGTCTCTTTTTGTTGCGTCATCTTGTTGTGTCAACTCCCTGTGTGTGCGGCGCCATTCCTGGGCAGACTGCACTTTCTTTCGCGCTGGGCAGCTCTCCTTAGGGGGCGCATTCCTTGTGCGTGGGGCTCCCCTTAGGGGGCGCATTCCTTGTGCGTGGGGCTCCCCTATGCGGGGGACACCCCTGCATGGCAGGGCACTCCTTGCGCGCATCAGCACCGTGCATGGGCCAGCTCCACACAGGTCAAGGAAGCCCGGGGTTTGAACCGTGGACCTCCCGTGTGGTAGGCAGACGCCCTATCCATTGGGCCAAGTCCACTTCCCTCCATTTGTTTTTAAGACACTGTCAGTGCACGTTTTTTCCTACTTGGTTCTTCAACCAGGATGGAATTTCTTTATGAGCAGCGCATGCATCGTTTGAGGATTTTGACAAACTGTGGACAGCATTTGGCTGCATTTAGCAATGAATTTCATAACCTCTCATGAGAATAAAGCCCTATTTGAAAAGAACAATGTGGAGAAAGTTGAGAGATCTCTTGTGGAACTACTTCCTGATTTCAACAAAATAACTTTGAGCAGTCACTTTCAAAGTGTGTCCTTATATATAGATTATATGGGTGTGTTAGCTACTGATGTATTGTGTGCTATAAGAAATATCCATAGATGAAAACAGAAATTAAGACAAATAGAAAAAAATAAAAATTCCAAGCTTTTCTTCCTGCACTTCAAGAATTGTCTAGGACACATACACTCCCTTTTAGAAAGTAGAAAGCTAAAGAAGGCTGGAGTCAAACGTTTTAGGTTTGAATGTAAAGAATGTTTGTTAGGCAAAGTGACACAATTTCCTGACCCCGTACACCCTGTGATGGTTCAGTTCACATGTCACCTTGGCTGGGATGTGGTGCCCAATTGTTTGGTCAAGCAAGCAATGGCCTGACTGCTCCCGTGATCAGCCATTGGCCCGCTGATTGCACCGATGGCTCGTTGCACCTATGGCTGATTGCACCGATGGCTGATTGCACCTATGGCTCGTTGCACCTATGGCTGATTGCACCTATGGCTCGTTGCACCTATGGCTGATTGCACCTATGGCTGATTGCACCTGCAGTCAACGGAGGAGGAGACTGTCGGCAACAAGGAGCCTCATCCAGCCATTCAGAGGCCTTAAAGGGAGACCCGATCATCTCAGCAGTCAGCAAGAGAAATTTTTATTTCTCCTTCAGCCAGCAGCTGTTCCCGGGGAATGCATCAAGCCCTCTATCAGAGTTCCTAATTTGTAGCCTACACTGTGAAATTCAGACTGCCTCTCACCAGGGCTGCATGAGCCAATTCCTAGGATAAAGCTCATTTTATGTGCATATAGCTCATGTTGGTTCTGTTTCCCTGGAGAATCCTGGCCAATACATCCTCTCATTTACGGAAAAAACCAAAAAACCAAACATGCCCTTAGTTATAGATTTTTCACTAAGTCCACATAGAAATCTTCGTTTCTGGCAGAGAATTACAGGGGGAGGAGGAGAAAACGAGATGATGAAAGTAAAATTGTTTAGCCAATAAAGCCTGCCAAAGGATGTTTTATGGGCTCCGGGGAGACGCTAAGACTTTAGAGAGTGTTGGCTTTGATAAACACAAGGTCCTCGCTCTGGCTCCCAGGAGAGTGTGTGCGGGCAGAGCTTGGGACGGGGTTTGGGGAGAGTAGCCCAGCTGACGAGCGGCCGCTTAAATGCCCCTCTCCAACCCACATGTGCCGAAACCTTCACATTTTATCCAAAGATATTGATACTCAGTGGAGTTTTACTTTTAAGACCAAAATATCTGTGGGGGAAGGAGGTTGATAAATATGGGACATCTTTGACTGGAATATTCTGCAGTCTTTAAAAAAGGAGGCCTCTGAGGTGCTAAAACGAATCTCGTGCAGCGAGCTGGCTTAAACAACGGGAAGTTATTGGCTCACAGGTTTGAGGCCACAAGAAGTCCAAAACTGAGGCGTTGGCAAAGCGATGCTTTCTCCCCAAAAGACGGTGGTGCTGAGGCTGGCTGCCAACGCCCCTGGGCCCTGGCTTTCCCGGTTGCGTGGCAGTGCACGCAGCGGCGTCTCGTTCTCGTCCAGCTCCCTCTTGCCCCATGGTTTCTCTCGCTGTAGGCTTCTCTAGGAGGCCTTGGGTAAGAGGACAAAAACCCATCCTGACACAGCTAGGCCACAACTTAGCTGAAGTAAACACATCAAAATGACGTTTTTACAAGGGTTCATCCCACAGGAGTGAATTAAGTTTAAAAACTCACCGTCATAGGAGAGGAGAGCGCTGCTGCAAAAAATTATTCATGATATGGGAAGCAGCTGTGGCTCAATCAGATGAGCTCCCGTCTACCAAATGGGAGGCCCGGGGTTCATGTCCCGGGGCCTCCTCGTGAAGGCAGGCTCGCCCCAACGCTGCTGAGAGCCGCCCGGCTTGCAAGCGCCACCTGGCCCACAAGTGCCACGGAGAACCGACTCAGCAAGATGATGCAACAAAAAAAGGGAGACAAGTCAAAACACAGAAGAGCACGCAGCGAATGGACAGAGAGCAGACAGCAAGCAAGCTGCAAGGAGGGAGGGGAAATAAAATAAATAAATACAAACACAGAAGAACGCACAGCAAATAGACACAGAGAGCAGGCAGTAGGCAAAAAGCCATGGGCAAATAAAAAAAATTATTCATGATAAATTTTTAAGTGACTGCATAGTCTATATGATTCTTAATCATAATAGAATTTCTTTGTATAATTTAGTGAAATTGTATTCTTAATATACATATCTTCTTAAAATGTTTATTAAGTGACCGTATGTCCTATACATATGATTCTCTCCTGTATTAAAAAAAGTGGTATACAAACATGGTGGGCTTATATATCATGGAAATTTCCAGAAAAAAGTCACAAGAAACTGTTTACAGTTCAGTCTGGGAAAGGTAGAGAGGCTTACTTTCATCTTTTGAGTTGCCTGGCATTTTCTCCATGAGCATGCTTGTATATGGCTTTCTTTTTCCTCTCCCCTCCCCTGCCCTCCAATGCCCCCCCCCACCGTTGTCTGCTCTCTGTGTCCATTTGCTGTGTGTACTTCTGTGTCCACTTATATTCTTGTCAGCGGCACTGGAAATCTGTGTCTCTTTTTCTCACATCATCTTGCTGTGTCAGCTCTCCGTGTGTGGGGCGCCGTTCCTGGGCAGGCTGCACTTATTTTCCACTGGGTGGCTCTCCTTACGGGGCACATTCCTTGCGCGTGGGGCTCCCCTGCGTGGCACGGCACTCCTTGCACACGTCAACACTGCACGTGGGCCAGCTCCACGTGGGTCAGGAAGCCCTGGGCTTGAACCCTGGACCTCCCAGGTGGTAGGTGGACGCTCTATCCGTTGAGCCACATGGGCTTCCCTGTGCGTGGCTTGAATACCTTTCTAATGGTTGAGCTTTACATTCCTACTGAAATCGCAACTGAGATAACGTGCTGGAGTTAGCTGGGAGGAGGCTGCCAAACAGGCCTGCTGGCGATCTCTTCTAAGGGAAACGGAGCCTTGCCTGGAGGCTACAGAGAGGCCAGGAAAGACGGGGAACACCCCAGACCCAAAAAAGGCTAAGGGGGACTGTGCACCAGCTGCCCATTTGGCACCCAGGGCAGGGAGCACGTAGCTCGCCAGGATTTAGTAGCGCAAGAAGCACAGCTCTCAGCACCTTACTTAGACCATTAAACCTCACACCCCTCCAGAGTGTGCTATTATTTTCCACACTTTGTAGAGTGGGAAACTGAGGCAAAGAGCAGTTGTTGAATGAATGAGTCAAGCTATCAAGGGCAGGTGCATTTCTAACATGACCCTGCAGGAAGAAGAGAGTATGTATATTCTAGAGTTGGTTTGAGTTGCTTACAACAAGACAAACTCATGGGCCACAGAGAACCCCCAGTGCCACGGCGACACTGTGCACGCGATTGTGACGGGCTTCTCGGGTCCTTAGAAGGCCCGAGTGGACGTGAGGTTAAGGAAGCTTGTTTCGTGGGGTTTTTCAGATCGAAGACTTGGAGACACTGTGATAAGTTATAAAGTCCCTGCCTTCTTCAAGGGCTATAAATTGAGACAGAAAAAATGGCAAACTTTTCCATCCCAACTCTCGCAGCCTCGGTTCTGTCGTAGCAGGTGTCCCAGGGCACACGTGGCTGTGTAGTCCAGAGCAGGTGGCCTGACATTGGCAAATTTTACAAGTCGCATCACAGGGGTGACCCCTATCATCTATTGTCCAAACCTCAACCCTTCCGTGAGTGACACGGAGCACGGCTAGCACCTGTGCCCCCACGATAGGCGTGAGGTAGGAGCGTCCTCGGCTGGCCGGAACATCCTGCTTCCCGCAGAACGACAGGAACCAGTATCTAGTAGAGTCCATGTCGTGGGAAATGGGACCTTACCGAATGGCGTCCCCCCAAAAGACTCGCTGACCCCCAGGACCTCAGCATGCGGCCTTCTCGGGAAAGCGTCGTTGCAGATGGAATTGGGCACATTAAGGAGAGTCCACCCTGGTTGGGGGCAGCCCTGGACCAACATGACGGGTGTCCTCAGGAGAAGGGGGGACACTCTGACAGACATACAGGGAGAAGACGGGCACGGCATTGGGGGTGGAGATGGAGCGTGCCACCAGCCGAGCAACGCCACCGCCAGGCGCCAGGCGAGGGGACCGGGCAGCCCTCCCCCGAGCCTTCGGAGGGAGCGTGGCTCGCCTTGATTCCAGAACGCTGAGGCAGGACACTTCTGTTAAGCCATCTGGTGGGTGCTTTGTCACAGACTCCCAGAACGAAGGCATGGGGATGTGCTGCTTTCTCAGGGGCCCTGGCCAGAGGTCCCGGGCCCCCTGCCCCGTCCACCTGCAGCACTCTGGCCCCGTCCTTTTGGACTTGCCTGTCCCCTCTCCAGATCAATGGCATGGCTTCGTGCCTGCGCGCGAGCTGCCAGGGGCAGGAGAGCCCCGCGGCTCCCAGCTCCCCACTCAGGGAGACTTTGCTCTCGGATCTGCTTGCCTCTCGCGCGCCCCTCGCAACCGTCTCTCTGCAGAGTTTTGCCAACTCCCCTGGGGCACGAACGCCACCATTTGCCAGATCAAAGCTCGGTGGCCCAAGTGACCCATCTACGGTGAAGGCCACTTGTCCAAGTCCACCCGCCCGGGAGGCAGACCCAGCGCCCTCCGAGAAGCCGGGCCGGGGGTGGGTTGAAGTTTAACCAGGAGGCCCGGGTGCGGGTGCCTTCTGCGGAAAGCGGTGGGGCCAGCCGTGCCGTCGGCCCGATCCCGGCGAGAACGGGCGCCAGGGAGCAGCCAGCCCTCTCCGCCGGGCAGTGCGCGAACAGGCCCGCCATGCTGTGGCGCTCAGTGGGGGCGAGGGCGCCCCTGAAGGCCGCGGCTTTCCCACGCTGGGCCAGGCGGGCGTGGGGCACCCTCCGCAGGCACCCAGCAAGGCTGGAGCCCCCCTGCCCCCAGCGTCGCTGTGCGCAGAGCCTTGGGAAGGATGCTTGTGAGTAGCCCCCCGCGGCCCGGGCGCCGTTTGTGTCTGTGTGTGTGCTGACACGACGACTGTCTTTCCAGACAGGAGGCCGCCCCAGGCCAGCGCGGAAGTGTGTCTCCCGCTGGTTTGGCCCGTGGACCAGCCTTCAGCCTTGGGCGCACAGGGTGGTTGGGAAGGTGAGGGTCTCAGACCAAGGATGCACCCGGGCTCTCCACCCAGGGGACACCCCGCCACGGCGGAAGCACCTTGGCTGGGGAATGCCCTCGCCCAAAGCCTCTCGGGCAAAGCACGTTTTCAGCAAACGGTCGATAAGCGAGGGTGCAGCCGGTCCTGCCGAGTGGCCGAGCCGCGGCCTCCCCGCCGGTCCTCTCTGGCCTGTGGCCCTGGGCCAGGCCCTCCTCGTTCTGGGCCTCGGGGTCCCACTCTAGCACAAGGGGCGCACCCACGGCCTCGGAATTCGCTCCCTTAGCGCTGCGAGGAGTGGAAAGAGCAGGCCCACCGGGGCTGGCTGCTCGGCCGGCGGCCCGCTCGCGCAGGGCATCGCCTCCCGGGCTCGGCCGCCTGCCTGGGCCGTGGGAGGATGGCTCGGTCCAGGAAGGCAGCCGCACACAGCAGGTGCCCGGCGAGCGGCCCGGCTCTACCTCGCCCTCTGACGCTGGCGTTGGCGGAGGGCCTCGTTTGCCTCCCGGTTCACGGGAGGTAGGGCCGAGGCTTGTGAAGGTGAAGGCAGGTGTCCTGGCGCGCTGGACTCCATCCCTGGGGTGGGCGCCTCCACCAGGTGGGCTCTTCTGCCCATCTGGAGTCTAGGTGGACTCCTCCACCCAGGTGGGCTCCTCCACCCAGGTGGGCTCTTCCGCCCATGTCGAGTCTAGGTGGGCTTCTCCACCCAGGTGGGTTCCTCCATCCAGGTGGGCTCCTTCACCCAGGTGGGCTCCTCTGTCCAGGTGGGCTCTTCTGCCCATGTGGAGTCCAGGTGGGCTCCTCCACCACGTGGGCACATCCGCCCAGGCTTCAAAAGGACTCTGGCTTTGGGGAGCTGCAGTGAGGACTGGAGAGCAGGAAGTCTGGGAATTTCAAGGAATTAGCATGGAGATGGAAAACCAGGTCCCTAGGGACCCACCCTAGCCCCCTGCCCAGACAGGGTGGGGTAGGAGTCCCATCCCTCCCTGCGCCGTCCCACCCCTCGCCCGTCCTTCCAGCTGCTCCACTCGTTGGAGTGAGCAGGGGACGTGCCCCGTCCACCGAGACCGAGGCCAGGTGGGAGCAGGTGGGGTAGTGACGATTTCCTGAAGAAGCGCCCTGACCTGGAGAAGAAAAGCGTCTCTGGAGGGGGCCCCTGCGCCAATGTAGCCCTCTCCCCATGGGTGTCGGGGGAGCCGGCGATCCCGGGGCAGGGCCTTCGGTCTGCTGTGGACGCAGGGACAGCTCACGAGGAATTGCTGCTGGCTTGGCAAGGGGGATGATATTTTACTTTTTAGTTTTTCCCTTCCGAGATACACTTGAGCACCAGAATTACAATGCCCCACGCCTGCGTTTCCCACGGAGGATCGTGTGTGAAACAAGAAACACTGGAGGCTACGCCGTGTCCACGCGGCCTCCTCCATGGACACCTCTCACTTGGGGACACGTGTCACTGTGTGCGGACCTTCATGCCGCTCAGCCAGGGGAGCCTCGGGCCAGCTGCCCTGCGCCTCCGGGAGCGCCTGGGGAGGGCGGGGGCGGCCTCCTCTGTGCTCGCAGCGGCCGCGGACTCCCTTAAAGCCAGGCCTGGGCAGCCGCGGGACGCACCAGTTGCCCACGGGGGCAGGTCACACACAGCGTGATCGGGGGTGTGCTGCTGCGCTCCGCCTCCCCTCCCAGGATGGGACGGTGATCGGGTCTCCCTTCCCTGGGCACAGAGGTGCGGTCAGGCCCAGCTCCCGCTGGCTCCGAGGTTCTTTGGAGAAAAGGGACAGTGGCAGCCTGGGGCCCTTGGCACAGTTCAAAGTGAGAGCAAAGTCCAGACAAAGGATATCCAGACGGAGGATATGCAGAGGGTGCCCAAAGGATGCCCAAAGGGTGCCCAGAGGATGCCCAGAGGGTGCCCAAAGGGTGCCCAGAGGATGCCCAGAGAGTGCCCAAAGGATGCCCAGACAAAGGCCCCATGGTGGCACGGGCAGCTCGGACAGCTGCTGCTGCTCCTCCAGCCTGCAGCCCCGGGTGCATCGGGGAGCCCAGGCCGCATCTTTCTCTTTCCTGGCATGTATTTGGTCCCTGTTTTGAAGGAACTTAAAGCGAGTTCTGTGTGAAATGAAAGTGTCTTTGCCACACTAAGCCTGGAGAAGGGGGCCAGCAGGCATCCCCTGCCCACGGCGCAGGGAGAGGCTGCTGGTGCTTTGCAGGTGTTCCCTACCTCATCTGCTCCTCTTGGCAAACCCAAGCAGCCGTTCCTTATCACGACCTCCGTTCTCACAGACGAGGCCCTGAGGCCCGGGGAGGCCAAATACCATGCCCCTGATGCAGGCAGAGAGCAGGGAAAACGGGACCCCACAGCCGGGCCCTCCGGGAGGGGAGACCCCCGGACCATGGGGTCTGGGTGCGTGTTTCTGTCACTAGTGCAAGATGACCAGGAGCAGCCGTGCAAGTCGGGTTTTTACTTTTCCGTGTCACGTGACAGTGAGTCTCAGCCTGGAGGGCAGCAAGTGGCTTTATCTTTTGGGAACCTGCTCTCCAAAGTGGGGTGGCTGCTCCCCCGCCGGCTGCCAGCCTCTCTGGACCGCAGCCACCTGCTGATGTCCCCCCACGTGCTCCCACTCCAGCCTGACGTCCACGGGCTGCTGTGCCCGCGGGGGATTGGAGTCGGACCAGCGCAGAGCCCTCGCCGCCTCCAAGCCGCTTGCTCACGGCCCCCAGTGGGGCGCCCCTCTTCTTTGCCCACTGCGCCCCCAGGCTCATCCCTCTGGTCTTGTCCAGGCTGGCCCTTCCGCCCCGGGGGGCGCTCCCCATTTGTCGGGGGCTGTGTGGAGGGGGAGGGGCAGCAGATGCAGGGAAGGAAGCTGCTTGCGGGTCCCCGCTGGGCCCGGTGGGCCCCTCAGTGGGGACCGTGGGGCGTCTGGGGCATCCTGGGAGGCCGGGGGGGTGGGGACGCGCCGGGTGGGAGGGGTCTGGGGAGCATGGCAGTGGCTGGGGCTGGGGACCGCTGGGTGGGAGGGGTCTGGGGAGCATGGCAGTGGCTGGGGCTGGGGACCACTGGGTGGGAGAGGTCTGGGGAGCGTGGCAGTGGCTGCTCGATGCTCTGGGGCCCACGTCCCTCGGCCCTCGGCCTTCCTCTCACTCTGCCCCAGGGCGGGTCCGCCCGTCCGGCCACCACGCTCCCGGCCGTCTCCACCGGGCCCCGGCCGCTGTGCCGCCCGCCTCAGGGTGTCCCTCTCTCTGTCCCCAGCGCGCCCCCTCGGGGAGGGCCCGGGCCCGGTGCCCTGGGGCCGCCGGCAGTCCCCCGTCAACATCCGGGCCCGCGACAGCGTGCACGACCCCGGGCTGCGGCCGCTCCGCGTCGCCTACGACGCCGCGTCCTGCCTCTACGCCTGGAACACCGGCTACCTGGTCCAGGTGGAGTTCGCCGACCCCGCCCGGGGCTCAGGTGAGCCCGGGCGTCGGGGCCCCGCGCAGCTGGCCTGGCAGCCTGGGGCCGGGACGCGGCCTCCGTGGCGCGGGGAACGCCGCGGGTGGCAGCGGGACCCGAGGGCGTGGGGACGGGCAGCGGGGAGGCGGGGTCCTTCCAGGGAAGATGACCCTCTCCACCCAACTCCTGCCTCCCCGGGATAAAGTCTCAGAAAGTGGAATCCCTTCCCTCGTGGGGCTCACATGGTGTGGGGGGTGGGGAGGGAAACCAGGCGATAGAAATGGGGACGGTACTGCACGGCAGCCAGGGACAAGTGGGCGCGGAGATGGCTTGTGCGGTTGAGCGCCCGCCTCCCACATGGGAGGTCCTGGGTTCAATTTCTGGTGCCTCCTGAATAAACAAAAACAAACAACAAGCAAAACAAATGAAAACAACCAACTCGGGAAGCTGATGTGGCTCCGTGGTTGAGCACCGGCTTCCCACACGTGTAATTTTTCTGTACACCTAAACTGCTCTAAAATAAATTTATTTGATTTAAAAATATATACATATTCCTAAGAATTTTTTAAATGAAAGAAAAGAAGCAGCAAAGTGTGTGTGCGAGGCGCCCGGCAGGCCCTGGGCACTTGGCATTCCTAAACCACAGCTCCACCTACTGCCATTTGTTCAAAATGAAAGAGTCAAAACGAGGCCCAGCTCCGGGCTCCCCACAGCGTCCTCGCTAGTGGGAACAAAGAGAAGGCGCAGAGACAGCGGCTGGCCGGGGGCCTCCCTGCCCGCGGGCTGGACGGTGGTGCCCGGGGCCGTCAGCTAAAGCAGGAGCCAGCGGCCGCACGTCCCCTTCTCAGGCCTGAGGACAGGGGGCCCGTGGGAAGCCCCCGCTTGCTCCCGGCCGCCGGCTCCACGCGGGCAGCGCGGCGCCTGCTCCCTCGCGCTCTCCCCACGCGGCGCCCGGCCTGGCACGGGGCACGTGGCCGCTCCGTGGACGATTGTTGAATGAATGAGTGACTCTTCTGTCGCGCTTCCCCAGCTGGGGCGGCCCTGTCGAACGAGGGTCTCGTTGGGGTGAGGACGATGGAGACAGACTCGCTCGAGACGGGTTCATGACGCACGTCTGCTTTACTGAGGAAGTGGCGGCGTTTACATAGCGGTTTGGCTTACGGGGCGTAGCTGACAGGTGGAGGGCTCCCGGGAGGAGGGCGAGGCGGGGCTGGGGACGTTCGGCTCAGTGCCCGTGCGCCATCTTTTGGGTGTGCCCCAAAGCCTGTGGACTGGAGTGTGCTCATCTGGTCGCCCGCAACGCAGCCGGGCTGAATGTCTCTGCCGGCGCTCTACCTCCACGGCCCCGCTCCTGCTGGACGCTGCCTGAGGAGGCCCTTGACCGGTGCCGCCACAGGCCCTGTCTCAGGAGTCCCAGAGGCCTTTGCGAGTGACTTCATGAATCTCTGCTTTGATGCCGATGTCTGCCATCCTTTCAGCCGTGACTGCCATCCACGTGATGACAACGGCGGTGGCCGTTAGCCGAGCTCCCCTGGGGTCCAGGAGCGAGAAGAGGCTTTGCAAGCTCCAGGCACAGCCGGCGTCACTGTCCTTTCTATAGACGTCCAGCCTGAGACCGAGGGTCTCAGAACCACCCGCTCACGCCCCCGCTGCGCGAAACCAGGGCTGGAGCCCAAAGTCTGCTGGCTCGTGATGACCTTAAGCTGAACGCGCCGCGCCCTGGGGGGCTCCCGTGGCCCCCGGGCGACGAGGCTCCTGCTGGCCTGGAGGGGGTTACGGAGACCACCGGGGGCCTGAGAACACTCCGGAAACCTCCGCCCTCGCGCTGGACAGCTTCGGGGCGTTGTTACATGGCGGAGGGGCGCGGGGAAGAGGCCGATCCGCCGCGACATCCTGCTGTTTGCAGTGTGGACGGAGGAGGCCGCGCCGAGCTCCTTTTGCACTTATTTTAGGCCTTAAGCACCCGGGCTTGCAAAGCCTGCCTGGTTGGTAGAAGCTCAGAACTGCAGATGGCGGCTTCTCCACGGTGTCTGCCGTACCACTGGGGCAAGGCCACCTGGGAGCCATTGGCCCCCAGGGGTGGGGCCCGACTCTCCCTCTGTGAGCCGCTCCCCGAACGCGGGGGGGCAGGGGTGGACGGCTGCTGCTGTGAGCAAACCCCTCAAAGGCAGATCCTGGGGGCTGCAGGCTAAAGGCCACCTTCTCGTGGTTTGGGCTCCCCGTGTCCTTTCATTAGTATCGTCTAATTAAAGGGCATGACCCTGGCACTTCCACGTCGCTGAGAAAAACCACCGCGAGATTATTTTACCCAGGGCTGTGGCCTTGAATTGGGTTCCTGACTTTGCTGGCAAGAAATGCAGTAGAACTGGGCCCGAGCACTGCTGGGCGGCTGGGCCCAGGCAGGACAGCAGGGGGGCCGTGGGGGGCCGGAGCAGGCGAGCGACTTCCCGGGTGGCAGCCAGCTCATCTCCAGGAGGCTGACGCCCTGCGGGGCGGTGGCGGGGATCCAGCTCCTGGGAACACTAAGTTCTTCGGGTGATACTCAGCATGCAGTAAGCGCTCAATAAGCGCTGGCTCGTCAGGCAGGCACAGCCGTGGCGTGGACCGGGTGCTCGTTTGCCCCAGCACTGACGCCCAGCGCCCGGGAGGGGCCCGTTTCACCGAGGGCCATTTTGTCCCCCTCTGAGCCTATCGATGGCTGCCGTCTTGATTTTTATTTCCTCTGTCACCTCAGTCCTTGCCACGACCCTGTGGAGTCGGCATTGGGGTCCTCCCCACGTGCCCAATGGGGAAATGAGGCTGGAAGGGGCTCCCCAGCTGGACCAAGGCACCCCGTCGGGAAGGCATGGGGAGCTGGTCCAGAGCCCACTCCCAGCGCCTCTGCTCTGTGGCGATGGAAGGGGTGACTTGGCGCCGTCGTGCTTTTTAAATTCATACCCTGGGCGGGAAGCGGCTGTGGCTTCACCGGGTGGGCTCCTGTCTACCGTATGGGGGGCCTGGGTTTGCGCCCCGGGCCTCCTTTTGGAGGCGGGCTTGCCCGAACGCCGTGGTGCGCTGACTCAGCAAGGTGACACAACAACAAAAAAAGGTGACAAGCAAAAAAAAATGCAGAAGAGCATGCAGCGACTGGACAGAGAGCAGACAGCAAGCAAGCCACAAGCAGGGGTGTGAGGAATAAATAAAAATAAATGCAGACGCAGGAGAATGTGCAGCGACTGGACACAGAGAACAGACAGCAAGCAAAAAGCCACAAGGGGGGGATAAAAATAAAAAGCTTTTAAAAACCCTGGGTGCTGTGCTAGCGGGCTCGCTATTTTGGGGGCTAATTTTGGAGACACTGTCACAGTAAAATCCTTCTACCTTGAAGGAGGCTCGAGATGAAGCTCTCTGGCCCTGATTTTAAACTCAAGGGCTTCCAACCCCGGGCCGTGCTTTCAGATGAGCTCCTTTTCTTCCAGCGAGGCTTGAAGGGCTTAAGGCTTCTGTCAGCCCAAGTGCCGGATGCCGGGCGCAGCTCCAGCCACTCGACACCGGGGGTCGCTCTCGCCCAAGCCACGTCCGGAACGCCCAGCCCAGACCTCCGTGTGGTCACGGTCTTCCTGAAAAGCTCCAGTGTTGCCTGTCCAAAGCAGTGAAGGCAAAGCCAGCTTTTCAGGGCGTCCTGGAAGTTTCTCCGTCCCCAGCCAGGGTAGCGCCACGCCAGGCACGTCCCTTGTTCCATGGACGAGTGGCCAGATGCGGCCTGAGCCGTGGGTCCTGCGTGCCCTCCTGGGGGGCGGGCACCCCAGGGCTCAAGGCGCCTCCCCCGGGGTCTTCCGGGAACGTGCCGCGCCTGCAGGCCGGGTCCCGGGCGCCCGCCACTCGGAGGCTGCGCGAGGGCCCCGGGTGGCAGCCGGAGTCCGGGCAGGGCGGGGGGCCTTGTCCAGGTCTCCGGCCCGGCCGCAGGGGTTGGCTCGGGAAGGACTCCTCACGTCTCCTCCTGCGTCCAGCCTTGACCTGCCGAGGAAGGGGCAGCGGTGGCGTCCCGAGCGTGCCAGGCTGGCGCTGCCATGCCCGCGTCCTCTCTGGCAGCCACAGTCTGGGGAGTGATTTTTCTGCAAGGTTTTCCCTGGCAGGGGCTGGCAAACATCCACCTGGTGGAGGATTTGGAGTCTTTTTAGAGACGGACTCGTGTGCCTACGTGGGAGCCCAGCGCGCCGGCGCTGGAGAGGACAAGGGCCGTTCCGTTCACACCTTCCACAAAGGAGCGGAGCCCCTGCAGTGTCAATGGCTCACGAGCCTGACCTGTCGTCCTCGTTTGAGAACGGTTCATGAAGCACACTCCTTGCCGTGGCTCGCTGCATCGCACCAGCACTGCTCACGTCACAGGTGGAGAAGATCAGCCTCAGGGAGGCTGAGCAACCTGCCCAAGGTCACACAGCAAGTTGGAGACAGAGCCAAGTTGCAGTTCATTTTCTGCAGAGCTCCCTGAAAACCCCAGGCGGGTCCCAAGCTGGGAAAGGCTGAATTCCACAGTAACGCAGAGAGCCGCTTACCAGCCGAATGATCGACTGAATGTACAAATCATCCAGCGGGATTCCTGGGTGCCCCCTCGGGCCCTGCCAGGTGCAAGTAACTGGAGGGCAGGGTGGTGAGAGGGACAGAGGGGTGCCTGGCTGGCAGCTCAGCGGGCAGGACTTGAAACGGCAGCCAGATATCTTCCTCTACCAGCTTGTGTCCAGCTCCACTGCCCCAAATGCCCACCTTCTAGATGTTTCTACAAAGGGTAGTACAGCTAGCGTAGGCTGTGCATGAACGAGCACGCTGCGAGTCTGCATCCCAGGGCCGGTCATTTCCTGGAGGGAAGCTGGCCAGAGGTGAGCAGGCTGTGCCCCCGGGCTGGCCCCTCAGCCCCTGGTCGGGGCGTTTTGGTCCCACGGAGGCACCGGGGCTGGCCAGCCCGCCTAAGCCCCGTCCACCACCAAGAAGCGCGCACAAAGCCAGCCTCTCCTGTGTGGGCTCTGCAAGTCCCTGAGATCACGTTTGGCTCTGACGGCTTAGAAGCAGGGGCGCAGCCTCCGGCGTCGGACCTGAGTTCGAATCCTCACGCAAGCGCCTCACCTACGGCAGGCTTAACCCCTCCTGGGAAATTCAAGTACACGAGCCTGCAGGGGCCATGGGCCCGGCTCTCCACTTCGTCGGGGGTGGACTCACGGCCACAGGGGGCTGCTCGCCCCAGCCCTGCCCCCCGCTGGGAGCCCCCGTGTCAGGCGCAGCTTCACCGACGTCAGTTAAGTTGCCCGAAGCGAGTGAGCACGGCCTCAGTCCAACGTGGCCGAGGTCCTCGGAAGCAAAGGTATTTGGCCACAGACAGAGACACCACGGGAGCAGCCACGAGCGGAAAGTCGAGGGAACGCAGGGGAGGGAGGAGAAGGCCCCGCCGCGCGCCTCGCCACGGGGTGGGAGAGCCGGGGACCCAGGCTCGCCGCGGCCCGCCCCAGGACCCCCAGGCTTGGGGAGAAAGCATCGCCTCGCCGACACCTCGGTTTAGGACTTTGAGCCTCAAAACCATGAGCCAGCGCTTTCCCACGTTAAGCCAGCCCGTCAGCTGTGTTGCAGCAGCCGGCAAGCAGAGGGAGAAGTGCCCCCTCGTGCTTTTTGCACCAGAAAATCTCCGTCGACGTCTCTTGTAATTCCTCCACCCAGCCCGGCGGGTTTGCTGTCTCATCGTGGGAAGGCCCCTCGTGCCCGTGGCTGAGA
The DNA here is from genome assembly GCF_030445035.2 of Dasypus novemcinctus. Classification (NCBI taxonomy): domain Eukaryota; kingdom Metazoa; phylum Chordata; class Mammalia; order Cingulata; family Dasypodidae; genus Dasypus; species Dasypus novemcinctus. The sequence goes on from NC_080690.1 coordinate 2,225,554, forward strand.
CTTCACAGTGGGCGGCGTTTCCACAGGCTTGTCGGGCCAGCGCGCGCCTGTATTTCTTCTTGCGGTGGAATTCCTCTGAGTGTTTAAGACGAATAGAGGAGTAGCTTACGCAGAGCACAGAATTTTAAGGCTAGGCCAGATCCTGCGGATGTTCTAGACCGATGTCCTCGTTTTTTGTGTTTTTTAAAATACTTATTTATTTCTCCCCCGGCCCATTGTTGTTTGTGCTCGCTGTCTGCTTTCTGTGCTGTTCGCTGAGCGCTCTCTGTGTCCCTCGTAGTCTTTTAGGAGGAACCGGAACCAAACCTGGGGACTCCCGTGTGGGAGGAAGTTGCCCAACTGCTTGAGCCACGTCCGCTCCCTGCTCGTTGTGTCTCTCGTTGTGTCTCCTCGTGTCTCCTCTGCTGAGACCAGCTCAGCAATAGGTTGGCGCAAAGGGAAGGTGACACAGAACTGAAGAAATAAAAGGACAGAAAGACACAAGCGAGAAATTAAAGATGGGACCAGGGGGCTCAGCCGTTTCTGGACCTGAGAGCCTCGACCCTCGTTTCCACATCATATTTATTAGCAATTACAAAGCCGTAGTTATCTATGTTTACTTTCAAGGCTGCTTGTTATGAAAGCTGCAGCACCTGCACTGCTAGGGAGCAGGCCGTACAAAGTTCAAACGCTTCCTCACAGAGACAGTTTTCGTGCTGACCAGACAGCGTTCCATCTAGTCAAGGCCAGTGCTCCTAAGCCCACACTGCTTATCCACATTGTGGAAACGTTTCAACTTCAAGCCAGGTTCCCACACTCAAATTCAAGCTATTTTCCCACACTCCTCATTGCGTAATCTTGTTGCGTCGCCTTGTTGCATGTCAACTCACTGCATGAACTCACGGCGCCCCCCCGTCGCAGCAGCGCGCTGACTTGCTCGTCTTCTTTAGGAGACACCAGGAACTGAACCCCAGACCTCCCGTGTGGTAGGCAGGTGCCCAACCGCTCGAGCCCCATCTGCTTCCCTGTCCTCGTTTTTGAGTGAAGAAGGACAGTGAGAAGCTCTAGGACTCGGGCCAGGACGTACCGAGGCAGGACCGGCACGGGCCAGCTCTGCGTCTGCTTTATGGTTCAGCGTTTTCCGCTACGATCACTTTTTATTATAAAAACCATGTGTTTTCCCTGCTTTGGGCACATAGAGGGGTTCGATCAAGCAAGTCAGGGGAAAGTCAGAGGAAAGGCTGGATGGGCTTGTGCAGCTGTGCCAAAAAGGTGGCTCACGGCGCCCCTTTAATCCCTCCAGCGCGCTGGCGCCGTTTTCCAGGTTGGCCCGGCATTGGCTTCCTGGGGCAGCTCCGAACGTCAGGACGCCGTCCTCCCCGGCCTCGGGGGCCCCGGCGTCCTGGGCTCGCGGACGCAGCCCCCGGCCCCTGCCTTGCGTCCCTCGCTGCCCGTCGAGGCTGCTCCTGCGGGACCCCACCTCAACTGAGCCAAGCCGCCCTGGTGGCCGGCACCGGGGCCACCTGGGGCTTGTGAAGATGCAGACCCCCCCCCAGCACCTACTGGCCTCTTTAGGGTGCCCAAGGACCCGCAGGCTCCCAGGGGACGGACGCGCAGGTCACGGCCTCCGGCCCGCACCTGCCAGGCAGCCGGAGCGCCCGGGGAGGCCACGCCAGGTACCATGGCGGCCGAGGAGGGCTGCCCGGAGCTCGCTGGTAAGCGCCGAGACTCCACGGTGGGCCCAGCGGGAGAGCGGGAAAGGCAGGGGCGGCCAGAGCCCGGGCCTGGCGCTCAGAAGCCGTGCGCCAAACACCCTTGCTCAGCACGTGTGATTCGGCGAGATTACTTGGTGGTGGGATTTAAACTGCCTTTTTTTTTTAAAATGCAAAAGCCTTAATTTTTTTTAAATTATTTATTTATTTTTAAAAATTACATTAAAAAAATATGAGGTCCCATTCAACCCCACCGCCCCCACCCCCCTCTCCCCCCACAGCAACACTCTCTCCCATCATCATGACACATCCATTGCACCTGGTAAGTACATCTCTGAGCATCACTGCACCCCATAGTCAATGGTCCACATCCTAGCCCACACTCTCCCACGTTCCATCCAGTGGGCCCTGGGGGGATCTACAATGTCCCGTAATTGTCCGTGAAGCACCTCCCAGGACAACTCCACGTCCCGAAAACGCCTCCACATCTCATCTCTTCCTCCCGTTCCCCAAACCCAGCAGCCACCATGGCTACCCTTCCCACACCCATTCCACATTTTCTCTGTGGACATTGGATTGGTTGTGTCCATTGCACATGTGGGTTGTACCATTGGGAAGAGACCCAAGAAGTGAGAGTTGGGGTGGACCCACATCCTGGGGAGGACTAATGCCGTCAAATAGAGAGAACTGTTTTATCTCTCGTGAGAAAGGATGGCTCCCAGGGCATTAGGGCAGTTGAGAAAGTCAGGCCCTGAACACTGCTGCAAGTATCTCTGGACATGGCTTCTCGGGAAATGGAGATTGGCTGTCGCTGTGGGCCCCAAGGGGAGGGGAAAATGGATGTGGAATGGATGGAACCAAGGTAAATATGGGGGCAAGAGAGGAGTTTTGTGAGAGTACACGAAGATGAATATAAAACATGTAATATTACACCAAAAACATATAGGGGACGACAGACTAATAATGTAAACCATAAGGCAAATCATAGGATAACTAAAAAATTTAGAAAACTGTACAACCTAAAGTATGGACCACATAGTAAGCACAGATGTCATCTTGTTTGAAAGCTATTGTCTCGGCATCTGTACATCAGTTTCAGGAAATATGATATAAACAAGTTAAAAGATTATCACTGTGGAAGGGAAAAGGTTTTATGGTGAATCTGGGGAAGTACTGTATAATGTATATATGAATTTCGGTGATCTAAGACTCTTGTGAAGCTGACATTATGTTGGGATTCACTTTACAGGAAGTTTTGGATCACAGAGTGGTCCAAAAGCCTTAATTTTTAAGTGAAGAAAAGTCTGGAAATCGCCCAGGACGGCGCACTCTCGTTGCTGCCTCCAGGGCGCACAGGCCCGTGGTGCCGCCTCGTGGCAGCACTTGGAACTGCACCCGTTCAAGGGGTATTGGGAGCCTACTGGGGGGTCAGGGGATGGGACGCCGGGGCAGAAGGAGCCCCCCCGGCCCAGGCTGACGCTTCAGCCGGTCATCTCAGCAGTGCGTGCGGACAGGCAGGGCACAGCCCATCGGTCAGAGAGAATAACCCCGCGTTCCTGGTGTCGCCCCCCAGGAATTAGCGGGGGGCCCTTGGAAAACCACTACACCCTGAAGCAGTTCCACTTCCACTGGGGAGCGGCGGACGAGTGGGGCTCCGAGCACACGGTGGACAGCCGCACGTTCCCCGCAGAGGTTAGTGGGCGTCACCGCGGCAGCGCGCACGGGCCGCTTTGTGTGGGCCAGGTTCTACGGGAGGGTGACCAGCCGTCCTGCTTGTGGGGCTTCCAAGGCTCAAACCAGGACCGTCCCGAGCAAACTGGAACAGTGGGTCCCCCCACCACGTCATCACACAGCTGTCCTATTGGCATCTTCATTTAGCAGAAGAAGAGACTGAGGTTCTGAGGGGTGAAGCAATTTGCTGAGGTCAGACAGCAGCTATTCAAGTCCAGAGCCTGAGCTCTTGAAGGCTGCGGCTCAGCCACTGCTCCCGGTGGCTAGAGACCAGCAGCTTCCCACGCTGCAAGGCATTCGCGGCCCTACATCGAGAACCCGAAATCTTTTCAATAAAGAGCATCTTCTTAAAGAGATACTTGCAACACTCCAGAGTGGGAGTAAGTAAAGACAATGAGTGGGGAGAAAAGCCAGGAACCGACGTTTTCCGTTGCGGTTGTAAGTGGAGTTGAACGGTCGTAGCTACAGACTACAGTAGTTGTAAGTTGCAGACAATATACGACTGTGGGGGTTGTAAGTGGCGCTTAGAGATTGTCCCCAACGTTGTATTATGAGCATTTTCCAATCTACAAAATAACGGAAAGGACAGTACCCCGAGCCCCTGTGCCAGGCCTGCTTCTCTGATGGGCACTTGCGCGTTTACTGGGAGAGCAGCAGGGGGGTGCGCTCAGGCCCGTGGGCGTTCACTGGGAACCAGGCCCAGGGGGCTGCTGGGCCCACCTGTCTGCCCGTGTCGGGCGTGGCGTTTCCTGGGGGCGCGGAGAGCAGGGGCCTGCGAGGAAGCAGGGGGAGGGCAGCCTCGGGGCCCAGCTGTCTTTCTACGAATCGCGCTTGGAGCAGCAGGTGGGGCACGCCAGGTGTGCGGCAGGTGGCAGGGGGCAGCCCCGCCCCTCGCAGGCCCTGGTTCCCCGGGCTCATTGGCCACGTGGAGCCCCCTTGCATGGCCCCCGGGGCCCCGCCGCCCAGCAGGATCTCGGGGACGCTGGGAGGCCAGGGGCTGGCTGTGCCCACCCTCCAGGCTCGGCTGGCATCACCCTCTGTGGGCACCGCCCCTCCGCCCGCGCCCTTGGAGGAAGACGTGCCGACACCCCTTCTGGACTCCCGAGCCAAGCCCGGCTCAGCCGGAGGACGGGCTCGGCCTCAGGAGGCACCCGGGCAGCCGTACCCCGGGGAGCTCAGCGTCCAGCTCCCGAGTTACCCAGAAAACCCACTTCCCCGTCTGCCCCAGCTCTGATCTAAAACCTTGTCGCTTGAACCGTTCTAAAGGCCACAATCCCAAATCTATTTTCCTGCAGTAGAAAAACAGAACAAGTGGAAAATAAAGACACAAATACAGTTCAAGGCAGGGACGCCCAAATTAGCCAAAATACAAATACAAGTGCAGGGAAGAGGAAGTAGCTCAAGTGGTCCAGCACGTGCTTCCTGTGAGGACGGTGGTTCAATCCCAGGTCCCACCTGAAAACAAACAAATGAAACACCAGCTGTCACTGGGGAGCGGATGTAGCTCAGGGGTTAAGCATCTGCTTCCCGTGCATGATGCCCCAGATTCGATCCCTGGTACTTCCTTTAAAAAAATGCATTTGGGGCATACTTATATTTTTAAAAATCATGCATTGTTTATCTGAAGTTCAAATTTAACTAAGTATCCTGTCTCTTACCTGGCAATTCTCATTCAAAGAAACTAAGAGGTAGCAAGTAATCAAACTGCCCCATATCTATTTTACAAAGTGAAAAACAACATTCGCCCTTTTCTCTGCCCAGGAATACATGGGCGATTCCTTCCCACTCCTCTCAATTGCTTTGGAGACCCAAGGATTCCACACACCAGATGCAGTGACTTGATTCTTCTTAAGAATCCAGTCGACATGTGTCGGCTGTACAGAAAGGACAGTGACTATTTTCTTACTGCTTCATGATAAATGTGAATTCTGTCTCCACTATGTTTCAGCTGCATTTAGTTCACTGGAATTCTGTGAAATACCCAAATTACCAAGAAGCGGTGATGGGAGAAAATGGTTTGGCTGTAATCGGCGTGTTTTTGAAGGTAACTGTGTGCCGGGTAGAGCCCTCCTGACAAAGAGAGGAGTGTGGGAATTACGGGGCGATTTGCAGTGAAATGTGCTTCCATCCTGTCTCTTGCCTTTTCAAACGAACCTCGTGGCGTGTCCGCGCAGAGCAGCTGGGCGCACACAACGAGGCGCTGCAGAAATTGGTGGAAGTCCTGCCGAAAATAAAGCACAAGGTAAGCTACGTATGCGGAAATCAACTTAATTTGAAAAGCAGAATTATTTAGCTTAAATGATTCATCTGCAAGAGGGGAAGCCACTTTAGCAGAAAGAGCACCGCAGACGAGTCCAATCCCAGTTCCAGAAGTCAAAACGCATGGTCTGCCCCGGGAGTGGCGGCGGCTCTGATCCGTTTCCACCCCCGGAAGGCGAGCGTGTGGGATGTGGTGAGCTTCCCCAGTTCACCCGCTCAGACAGATCTTGGCAAGCTTTGACATATTTGCTTGCCGCTGGGATTATTTACTCAGTAACTGTCGTGAGATAGACCTTAAAAGTGTATCGATGAGTTCTAACAGCTCTTTAGCCTTGTCTCAGACATTGGCGTCCCCTAGTGACGTTCTGTTCTAAAACCAGCAGAAATAAGCACGAACGGGGGGCGGCTGTGACAAAGCACCATGAACGGGTGGCCTCGAGGAGGCCCGTGCTTCCTGGGCTCCCGGCTCGCTCTGGAGTCCAAAGGGCCTGAGCAGGGCGAGCGGGGGTGAGTCGGTGTCCACCTCCGGCCTCCTTTCTGTCTGTCCGTCTGAGGCTCCTCTCCCCCTTCCTCCGAGGACACGGTGCTGCTGACCCAGGGCCCCTCGTCCAGGGTGGCCTTGTCCTAACCAACCACCTCTTCGATGACCCTGTTTCCAAATAAGTTTCTGCTCACGGCACTGGGGCGAGGACACGCACACGGTGTTCTGGGGACACCGTTGGGTCCATGGCGCCGACTGCCCACAGTTGAATGTCCACCGCGTGCCCCAACACGGGCCTCTGGGCGGCTTCAGACCAGGCCGTCGGGGATGAGGCCTGGGGCTGGAGCGGGGCCGCGCTGCCCCTGGCACAGCCAGGCTCGCCCCGCGGCCGGCGCTGAGGGCGGGGGAAATGGGCTGTCCTCTGGGGTCCCCTGGGAAGGGGCTGAGGGAGCCGTGGACATTTCAGAGAAACGGCGTTTATTTATTCAGAACCAAACAAGAAGGGGCGGCTCCGTGGGGCCCAAGAATTCCAGGACGGAGGAGGCGGCTGGGCTGGCGGGGGAGCGGGAGCGGCCCTCCCGCGGCGCTGCGCCTTTGATGTCCCCGCGTCCCTCCTTGATGTCGCGCCGGCCTGGCCGAGGCCCTGGCCAGTTCCAGAACCCGTGAGGCTGCTCTGGAAGCTCGGTGCCGCTTCCTCTCCTCGCAGGACCCCGGCCAGCGCCAACCTGGGACCATTTCCCGCTGCGCCCGCCCCCCAGTGCCAGCCCGGAGCCACCTCCCACCGTGCCCGCCCCCCAGCACCAGCCCGGGGACATCTCCCGCTGCGCCCACAGCCCAGCGCCAGCCTGGGGCCATCTCCTACACACCCAACCCTCACCCCAGCCTGGGGTGATCTCCCACCATGCCCATCCCCCAGTCCCAGCCCGGGGCCACCTCCCACCGTGCCCCCCTCCCTCCGTCTGGTCTCTGCCTCTGGGTGGGAAGGAGTACACTGGCTGAGAAGTTCTGTTTACTCGGGGGTCTTTTGTCCTCCCCTGCCCCCCAGGGCCGGGGATTTGGGGCCCAATCTCACGGGAGGAGAAGCCTCAGCAGGTGGAGGAAGGAGCGCTGGGCTGGCCCCGGCCTGGTCAGTGGCCACAGTGTCCTCACCCTGCAAGTAAGAGGGCCGGAGCCTGAAGAAGTCAAAGGGCCTGACGGGCCAGCGAGCACAGCCTGTGCTTCCCGGGCAGCGAGTGGGAAGGGGCTTTCAGCGCTCTGGCGTCGGGTGGTTTCCATCTGGGAACCTAGCACTTCTGCAAGTTTCTGCAGCGCATGGAGACGTCGCAACTTCTCCCCACGCTCAGTCCGTGACCCTCGTTTCCTGGCTGTGCAGCTTTGGGCAAGCAACTTGCCCTCCGTGAGCCTCAAGGTTTGTGCAGTGGACATGCTGACCGCAGAGGCCAGCGCCTCCTTAAGACAAAACGGCTGCAGATAGGCCAACTCTTCTGCTAGGCTCCTCGGAGGTGCAGCATCCACTGTTGTGAACAAGGAGCGGGGACTCTCTCGTGCCTGCCTGTCCGCTTTTCTTTTTTTTTTTGCTTTAATAAAGGGTGTTTATTTGGGGTGGAAGCTCACGGTCACGAGGCCATAAAGAGTAAGCTACTCCCTCACCAAGGCCTGCTGCCCCGTGTGGGAGCAGGATGGCTGCCCACGGCTGCCAGGCCCAGCCTCCTTCTTGCCCTGAGGCTCCGTGGCCCCAGCTCCTTCCCATCTCAGCTGTAGGCTGGGGTAAGGCGTGTCTCTCTCCCCGGGGCTGTTTCTTTCTGGGCTTTCTCACCTGCTCAGGGCTCTGGTCTCTTCCAATACAAACTACCAGGTGAACAGCTCGGCTCTCTCCCCGGGCTACGGGGTCCACAACTAACCTCTGTGTCCTCCTTCTCTGAGTGTTTACTTCCCTGCCTCCCATCCGCTTTTGAAATGCTCGGGGCAGCTGTCGCACGTCACCAAACGCAAATCCCCCGGCCGCGTCCCTGAATTCAGAGAAGCTCGTCGCGGGGGCGCCCGCCATCGGCCGGCTCTACGAGAGAACGAGGCGGCGTTTCAGAGTCACCAACGTTCTAACTGGGGGCCGCATTGGGCCGCGCCATCGCTGGCCACCAAGGGGGTGGGGTTTCCCCTGCGGGGCTGAGAACATTCTGGAACGGACAGTGGAAGTGCTCAAAACTGCTGACTGGGCACTTGACGCGGGTGAGTGGCGTGAGTGCTCTCGACAAGCGAGTGGCGCAGTCAAGGGTGGGCGTGCATCTGTCCGTGTGAACCCATCCGTCCTTCCCGCTGGTGGGTGAGGGCCAGTGGGGAAGCCCCCGGGTCCCTGATCTGACGAAAGCATCTGACGGGCGAGAGGGCTCTGCTAGGGGAGAGGGGCACATCCTCTTCCTGCTTGAGCGTCCTCCCTTGGGGGCAGGACGCTGTGGAGAGCAAGGCTGGGCCGCGCCGGCCCCACGCTGCCCGCGCCTGCTGCCCCGGGGCCCTGTGCCTCCCTCGCACCGTCCTGAGGCCCCCCGCCTCTGGACAAAAGCCCCCTGGTGCCAGGCTGGTGCCAGTCAAGGGGTCTCTCTCCGCGCTCTGTCGAGAGCATGGCACCCATCCTCGGTCGCTCTTTCAGCCACGGGGCTCCGTTGCTGCCCTCGAATGCACCCAGCAGGACCCTGCCTCGGGGCCTCTGCCCTGGCCGCGTCCACCACCTGCAAGGCCCTTCCCTAGCGACCTGTCCTTCGCCTCCGGCGTATTTGCTCAAAGGTCACCATCTCAGAGGCACTTAAAATGCACCCCCTCCTGTTGTGGGAAACTGGCTTTCCTGTTCCTTATTGTAAATGTTACGCCTGTTCCTTATTGTAAATGTTGCACCTGTTCTATTGTTGTGGCTGTTGCAGTTGTTCCCTCTTATTGTAGCTGATGTTGCAGTTCTGATAGCAAACAGCTGCTCGGTAGTTTCCAATAAATATGATGTGGAAACTAGGGTCGAGGCTCTCAGTTCCAGAAGCTGTGAGTCCCCTGGTCCCGGCTTTGTTTCCTCTCTTGTGTCTTTCTCTCTGTCCTTTATTTCTGCAAGTTTTGCGTTGCCTTCCCTCCGAGCCAACCTGTCGCTGAGCTGACCTCAGCACCCTCCCTTGCATTTCTTATCCCACTGCCTGCTTTGTTTCTCTCTGTCAGTCACACGTAAAATGCTGCACGAGTCACCTGCTTGCCGCCCGCTCGCCTCCTGTAAGACGTGACTCCACAGAGGCAGTAGGTCTGTCCGCTTTGTCGACTCTGTGTCCTGGCGCCCAAGGCACGCTGGCTCCCTGGGGGAGCTCGGTGAGGTGCTGCCGTGGGGTGCGCGAATGGCGGGGTCCCCTGCGTCCTCTGGAACAGAGAGCTGACAGCACCCAGAAAGCAACAAAGCCACGTGCGGGCAAAAGGGCTCCGGGGCCCGGGCGCGCGCTGTGCACGTCCTGCCGGGCGCGGGGCCCACCTCGGAAGGGGAAGGGGCAGTGCCTCCCCTGCCCACGCCCTGCGAGAAGGAAACTGGCACCCGGGAGCCGGGGCCAGACGGGTCAGCACGGGGTGGCCTGTCACACAGGAATATTGTTCAGCCATGAAAAGGAACGAAGCTGGAAAACGCAGTGCTGAGTGACAGCAGGCGCAAAGGGACGCGCGCCTACGACGCAGTCCAGTGAGACGTCTGAAGCCCGCGCAGACCAGGCGTGGATTCGAGGCTGTGGCCTGGGGGAGGCCGGGGGGAGGGGGGGCATCGCCTGACGGGCGCAGGCTGTCCTGTCTGGCGTGAAGGAAAAGCTTTGGAAGTGGTGGGGGGTGGCCCAGCGTCGAGAATCTAAGCAATGCCACGGAATCCCACGCTTAAAAAGGTTAAAACAGCGGGTTTTATATTAGATTTATTTTCCCACAATAAAAATAAATTAAAAACCAAATGTGGGAAGTGGACTTGGCCCAGTGGTTAGAGCGTCCGCCTACCACATGGGAGGTCCGCGGTTCAAACCCCAGGCCTCCTTGACCGTGTGGAGCTGGCCCATGCGCAGTGCTGATGCGCGCAAGGAGTGCCCTGCCACGCAGTGGTGTCCCCTGCGTAGGGGAGCCCCACGCGCAAGGAGTGCGCCCCGTAAGTAGAGCTGCCCAGCGCGAAAGAAAGTGCAGCCTGCCCAGGAATGGTGCCGCACACATGGAGAGCTGACACGACAAGAAGACGCAACAGAAAGAAACAGATTCCCGGTGTCGCTGATATGGATAGAAGCGGACACAGAAGAACACACGGCGAATGGACACAGAGAGCAGACAACAGGGGGCGGGGGGGACGGGGAGAGAAATAAATAAAAATCTTTAAAAAAAACAAGCAAACAAAAAAAGGAAATGTGTCGGGACCCCCGCTCCGCGGAGGGCAGTCTCTGGAGAATGAGCTCCTGGCCACGGCCGTCTGGCCTGGAAGGGTGCCCTGGAAGGGTGCCCCTTCTCACAGCCAAGGCTCGCAAACCCGCGTCACGCAAGCCAAGGCACGCGGCAGGGCGCTGCTCGCTGCTGCTGCCCGCCCGGCCCCGCGGCCTTCCGCGGCCTTCGTCTCGGGGCAGCGCTTGCCAAGCTCCCGTCCCCCCGCGCCGCCTCCACCTCTCGGGAGCGCTGACTGCCCCGTGGCTCTCGTCTCGCAGGACGCACGGGTGGCCGTGGGCCCCTTCCAGCCCTCGGGCCTGCTGCCCGCCTGCCCCGACTACTGGACCTACGGCGGCTCGCTGACCACGCCCCCGCTGGCCGAGTCGGTCACTTGGATCCTGCAGAAGGAGCCCATGGAGGCGGCCCCCAGCCAGGTGAGCCCCTCGGGGTGCGCAGCCCCCCGGGACGGCGGGACGGCTCCTCGGGGCCCGCTCTGGGGTGCGCTGGGTGCTCGTGCTCGAGAAGCTCCTCCAGGGGCAGCGGCAGCTTGGGGAGGCTGACCGGGGCCTGGCGGGGTGAGAGGTCAGCGCGACGGAGGGGGAGGGTGGCGGGGACAGAGCCAACAGGTGTCCACACACCCCTGTCTCCTGAAATCCTTTCAAACTCACAGGACAGTTACGGAAGTAATAACAACACACCCCCATGCAGAGCCCCCGCACCCCCCACCCGGAGACCCAGACCCACCGGTTTCAACGTTTTCCCGTATGTGTAGTATCATGCTATCCATCTGTTAATCTATCCGTCCATCTATCATCTCTTTATCTATCATCTATCTGTTTATCATCTATCCATCCATCTATCATCTCTCTCTCATCCATCCATCCACCCACCATCTGTCCATCCATTTTCTGGACATTTGTGTGGGGGATGCACGCATCACACTCCTTGACCCCTTCGTGTGCCACGTTCCTCACCTAAGGGCAGGGCCCCTCACCCACGTCTCCACCCACGAGCAGCACCAAGGTCAAGACGCTGAACACGGCTGACAGCCGCCAGCCTCCACCGAGCCTGTTCTCCGCTCTTGCCGGGTCCCATCCGGCACCGTGGGTTACACGTGACCGTCAGCGTTAGGTGCCGAAGGTTGTGGGAACATGTATCAACATGAGCTTCCCATCGCAACCCTTCTCCCACATTCGCACGCCTTTACCAAAACTTCCCAAGTCCCCAGACGGAAACCCACCCCATCCGCCCAACGCCCCTTCTCCCCGCCCGGCCCGCTGCGTTCTGTCTTCTGCTCTCTGCCTCTGTGCGTTTCCTTGTTCTCCGTTATTATCTATATAGTTACCATGGGCTTAAGTCCAGCATCTAAATCTATGACACTCATTTGCTTTCATACCAACTTAGCTCCAGTAGTGTCCACAAACTGTGTTCCCACGCCCCTCTGTCACCCACTTTATGTCACAAATCACGTGTTCTACGTCATGAGTCCAAAAGCACTGACTTATCGTTGCACTGCGTACGGTTTCCTTTTAGGTCCTATAGGAAGTAAAAAAATGGCGTAGCAAAGCACATTAGTCCTGGCGTTTATATTTAGCCGCATGTGGCTCTCTGCTTGCTATTTGTTTTTGGCTGTTGTTTGCTCATTGTCTTGCTCGTTGTTTTCGCTCATTGTTTTTGTTTGATGTCTGCTCATTGTTTATCTTTAGGAGGCACCAGGAGCCAAACCTGGGCTCTCCCATGTGAGAGGCAAGTGCCCAACTGCTGAAGCCACACCCGCTCCCAGAATTCTCCCTCTTTGGCACCTGACGGTTTGACTATAACATGGCACAGGGTGGTTGATCCTGGATGGGCTTTGCTGAGTGTCTTGGATGTGTATGTTCGTATTTTTTCATTGTATTTGGGAAGTTTTCAGCCATTATTTCTTGAGTATTCTATCTGCCCCTTTCTCCCTCTCTTCTCCTTCTGGCCCCCCACAACGCATACACTGGTCTGCTTGACGGGGCCCCAGCTTCCTCGGGCTCTGAGCACTCTTCTCCACTCCTTCCTCTTTCTGCTCCTCGCCCTGGATGACGTCAATGGTCTCGTCTTCGAGTTCACTGATTCTTTCTCCTGCCAGCTCCAGTCTGCTGGTGAGCCCCTCTGGGGGATTTTGAGTTCCTCTTACTGTGCTCTTCAGCTCAATTTATTTCCTTTCATAATTTCCATCTCTCTATTGGTACTCTCTCTGTGTTCATCTATGGTTTTCCTGATTTCCTTTAATTTCCCCCACGATTTCCTTGGGTATATTTAGGTGGTTTTTAGTCTTTGTCTGGAATGGCCCAGGTCTGGCCCTCCTCGTGGGTGGATCCTAATGCTTCCATCCTCTCCTTCGCCTGGGCCATCACTTCCTGCTGTTTCATAACCTTTTGTCAACACCTGGACATTTTGATATTTAAGGTGTTATCGCTGGAGTTTCAATTGTGAGGCATCTGTTCCTTAGGCCGGTATCCAGTTAGTGTTGTAACAAAGCTTCCCTCGAAAGCCAGGAGCTAATGAACACCCAGAGAAGGGTGAAGAGAAAATACCCGCCCCGGTCTTTGCAGACTGCCGTGCGGGCGTGCTCTCCACACGGTGAGGCCAGAGCACAGCTCCAGGGCGGAGGGCAGGGCCTCCAGACCCTTCTGGGCATGGGTCTCGGGCATGTGCATGTGGCCCAGGAATCCCCTGTTTACAGGGACATGAACTCCTGTCCCCTCTTCCCCGGGAAGCACTGGCCTCGTGGTCTGGGCGCTGCCCTGAGTGTCCCTCAGCCGCCCTTGCCCCAGGCGGGCCCCCGGCTGTGTCCCACGGCGCTCTGCAGGAGAGCTCAGCGAGCCGCCGTCTGCTCCTGGGGCACGTTCTGGGAGCGAGGCCTCAAGCCGCCTCGAGCCTGGGCCGGACACCCCTGCCCCAGCTGGAACTCGAGGGCCACTCTGCCCCCTCCGGAGCCAGGGCCAGGGGCCTGCAGGGGGGGCGCAGGTGGCTCCCAGCCAAGCTGGTGGGGGGTTGGGGAGCCAGTCCCGCGCCACGAGGCCCTCCTGCTGCTCAGCGGCCTTTTCCGTGATCCGGGGCTTGACCCGTTACTGCCGTCCTTTACCTTCTGGGGCTTTGAGGAGGAGGTTCCTGCAGGGTTTTGTTGTTTATTCAAAGCCTCTGTGGGAAGACGGAGCCTTGAAGCGTCTCCCTCCATCATCTTGCTTCGGGCAGGCCCTTTTCCCCAGAACCGCTCTACGCAGCCCTGTCTACGCTTTAGAGGTTTAGAATTCAGGCTCTGCAGCATTCCCAGGGGCAGGCAGTCACGCTGGATCGTCATCTAAGTCCGGGCAAAGTTGCTTTAGAAGAGCACAAGTGGCGTAATAACTGGGACATGGATTCTTGTACGTAATGGCAACTTAGTAGATACTCACAAGTGACTGAAGCAGCCAGGACAGGGGCGTTACAGATGAAGTTTTAACAGTCATTAAAGACATAGGATTGTCGAGGGAGAAGAAAGTATCTTAGAGGGTTGTTCCACTTCTTTTGATGATAGAATGGTAAGACGTTTACATCGTAGAGGGTTTTCTGGATTAAGAAGGTATGGAGTTACACATGCCCAGAGAAAAGGCCAGATGAACTGTATTAGTCAGCTACTGCTACAGTAATGCTACATAACAGATAATCTCCAAACTCAGGGACTTATTGTTCCCACTCACAGGTCTAAGGTGGGCTGGGGAGGTGTGTTTTCAGTTGGGGGTGGCTGAGCTTTACAAGAGACCATGGCACCGGAGCCCCCGTGCTTCTTGGATAAGTACTGACCCAGGATAGGTTCTCATAGTAAGAGCCAGGAAGGCAAAAGACAAGTCAAACTGCACAGATGCATTTAAAGTCTCTGCTTGCACCGTGCCTGCTCACATCCCATTGGCCAAAGCAAGGAGCAGTGGCAAGCCCAATTCAGTGGGGCAGGGAAACGTAGCCCCTTCCCCCCACGGGGGAGCAGAGCAGGTATCTCCTGAACAGTATCTAATCTGCCACACAGATAGAAACGTACCAATGGCCGTCCCACGGCCTTAGGTCTGCAGTGGTGCTTTTAATTTTCTTTCTTTTTCTTTTCTAAATATTCCAATTTCTCTTAAGTGAGTAACTAGTATAGGACTTCTTAAAATAGTTATAGTATCTTTTTGTCTAAACTCTTCAGAATGTGCTGGAAGTCTGTCTGTCTAGGGCAGTTTAGAAGTCAGGGATGACAGATATGCATCAAGCACAGCACAGTGCTCCCGTCCCTTGCCCAGGGCAGACATTTCCAATCAATCCCAGCAGTATTCATCATCTTTGGTTTGAGTGTACTTTTTCTGGGTTCTTCCAATCTCACCAATCAGCGGAAATGCTCTCGTATGTAAGAGCCACAGGATGGTGCCATCTGCTCTCACAGGCTGAACTCTGAGACGCGGGGGCACATTCCCCAACCTTTCCCAAAGCAGGACTGCCGAGCACGCGAGGACTTTGGTTGAAAAACGGCCTCTTGTCGCCAAGTCCCCTTAGCGCCCCTACAAGCTTGCAGTCAGCACCTTTGTGTGCCAGATGTTGTCCGGGGGGGAAGAGGGGCCAGGGGGCTGGGCTCTGCTCCTCGTTGTCCGGCGGGAACTAGAGGCGTAAGCCAACAGCTATTATGGGGGGGCGGGGGGGGGGAGCGCTTGTCAAGGCGGCCGAGAGGAGAAAGGCTGCATTTCTGAAAGAATCCTCATCGGGCAAAGCAAGAGCCCGGGCTGCCCCCCCCGCCGGTTCTAGGGGTGCTCTCTGGGCATGAGGCTCTGACTCGCTCAATAAATGGTCCCCGTGTAGACCTGCTCCCCTCCTATTAAACGTGCGTTAGCCTCCCACAGCTCCTAAGTGAATTCTGAGAACAAGTGAGACGAATCCTCAAAAAAAAAGCTTTTAGTTCTTTGAGAGAAAAGTGAATCCAAAGGCTACTTGGGCAGTTATATTGCATTTGCCAGTGCAGCGGTTACATCTTTGGCTACTCATTGCTGCGGAACAAATAGCTCCAACACTCAGCAGCCCAAAGCAGTCACCATTCATTATCTCCCTGGGTTTCTGTGGGTCAGGACGTGGGTGGCTCTGGCTTAGGACCTCTCAGGAGGTTGAGGTCAGAGGGCAGCGGGTGCAGCCGGCATCTGGAAGCGTGGCGGGGCTGGGGACGCATTCCCAAGGTGGCGCTGTCAGGTGGCCAGTGAGCGGGCTGGCGCCTTCTGGGGGGCTGCTTCGGCGCCCGCTTCCCCCGGAGGCCAAGTCGGAAGCTGCGGTGCCTCTGGAGAGTGGTCTGGGGTCCCGCCGTCGCGCCTGCCCTCTCGGCCCCGGGCCCGAGGTGGACGCCGGGGGCCGGCCACGCCTCCCCGCCCCAGCGCCCCCTGCCCGCTCTGTCCCCCAGCTCGCCGCCTTCCGGACCCTGCTGTGCTCCGCGCCGGGCGAGGAAGAGAAGGCCATGGTGAACAACTATCGCCCACTTCAGCCCCTGATGAACCGGAAGGTCCGTTCGTCCTTCCGGGCCACTGAAGAGGGCACGAGGTCCCGGAAGGCATGATCTCGGAGTTAATGGTAGACTGGCTTTTAAAGAGAGAGGGGATTGTTTCCCCAGCGCGTGGCCTGGTCATGTGTAAACTTTGGAAATTAAAAAGAGAAAGGGGTCATTGTTTCTGTCCATGGGCTTTCCAATGCCAAATGAAAAACCACTTCAGAGAAGCTAAGGACGCTCGAGGGCTTGAGGCTGGGACACGGGTCACCTCAGGGGACTGGGCCGCGAGCCCCCGCCGGCCAGCGCCGCCCGCGCCGCGCTCTCGCCGGGCCACGGGCCGCCGGCTTCTCGTGGGCGTCACTCGGCGCCTTCCAGACAGCGCCCCGTGTCCCATCCCCGGCCACCCTGAGCACAGCACAGAGACCCAGCCGCCCGTGCTTCTTTCCCAGCGCGCGTCCTTGGGCGAGACGGGAGCCTCTTGGCCGGGGCTGGGTCCCCCGGTGGGTCGCTTGGCCTGAGGCCTGTGATCACGTGGTACAAGCTCCCAAGGCCCAGGGGCTTCTCGGAGAGGAGGCGGGGGCTCGGGACCTGGGCGGGCCCCTGCAGGGTGTTTCCCACAGTTGTCCAAGGCGGGCGGCCCTGGCGGTGCCTAACGGGCGCACGGAGGAGATTTACGAACCGTGAGCAATATTGGGTTGTTTTCTCTGTGGCTTAAAGTCACCAACTGGTTGGCCCCTGAAGCCCCTGGCTGGGCCCTGACCAGCGGGGTCCAAACCCCTCTGGAGAAGCCGCCCACTCTGTCCAGAAAGCCGGCAAGGCCGGGACCCTCCGAGGCTGGGCGGGACCCCCGGGGACGGGCGGCCCTGCGGGGAGGGAGGCGGCAGGTGCTGGCACCAGCCATTTCGGGGGCCGTGGAGACGCAGGCGTCGGGTCCTCGAGTCTCCAGGTTTCACATGGACCTGACGTCCCGGCCTCAAGTTGAAAGCACCCTGGAGCTATCGCCCAAACGCGACAACCTGCAAAGTGCACGTTTTCATTTAGACATCTATAACCTTAAAGAGCACAGAATTCTGGAAGGTGGACTGAGCTTCCTGATGATTCTGGCCTGCCCGTTCTCGTAAGCTTGTCGTCCTGTGTTGACAGCTTGCTTTATTTCTGGTGGAACCACAACCGCAGCGTCTGGCTGGTTTCTGCCCCCCTTCTGGGAACGCCTGCACCGCCGGGCTCCCCGCCGTGGCCCGTGTTAGGTGGGGCCAGGTTTCGGGGTCCAGAAGGAAGCCACGGGGCAAGGGGGTCAGGCCCGGCTGTGCTCGGGGACGTGGCCCTGCCCGAGCGTGGACGACGCAGCCCTGGCCGTGCAGGGTTCCGGCTGGGGCAGCTGCGGGCAGCGCCTCTGTTTGCCAAATCAGAGATCTAAATCAATGGAAAGCCGGGCTGTGTTCACAGATTGGCACACTCACAGTTATGAAGATGCCATTCTCCTCGAAATCATCTACAGAGCTGATGCAATCCCAATAAAAAACCCCCTCAGGTTTCTGTGTGTGTGTGTGTGTGTGTGTGTGTGTGTGTGTGTAAACTGCAAACCTAATTCTGGATTTGTATGAACCATGAGAGCCAAAATAATCTTGAAGAATAAATGAGAAAACTGACACAACTAGATTTTCAAGGCTCTAGTGAATAAGACGTGCACTATGTGCCAGGGAAGGACAGAGAAACCTGCAGAGAGCTGCCCTGCCCCCAGAACAGCCCGACCCTGCCGCCTTACAGCATCGCGTCATGCTGATGGACATTCACCGTCAGCATGTGTTTAACATAAACGTCAAACGCCACGCAGGAAAACAAGCAAGGGCTCGTCTGTGTCCGACGGTGGAGTGATAGCCTCTACTTCTTTCTGGGGGAGATAAAGAACAAACAGACCTAAACAGGCCTGCAAGAGCCCACAGCTAACTTCTAAAGCAAAGGAGAGGAGCTACAGGATGCCATCGGTTTATTTTGGCAGAAACTGACTTTTCTCTGCCGCCACAGCTTCCTGCGGGCCAGCGCCTGCAGCCCGGCCTGGGGCTCGGCAGCTCTCTGGCAGGCGCCCCACAAGCAGAACTTCCTTGTGAAAAGGACACCTGCTCACCGCACCTGTCGTGCGGCCGTGCTCCGTCCAGATGCAGGCTCGAAGCTCTCACAGCGGCGCACGTAGGCTGCAGGCATCTCTGTCTCCTGGGCAGGTTGGGTGCCATGGTGGGAGGGCGGCTGTTAAAGGCGACCCGAGGGGAGCAGGTGCAGCTCAGTGGTTGAGCGCCTGCTTCCCACGTATGAGGTCCCAGGTTCAATCCCCGGTACCGCCTAAAACAAACAAACAACACAAGGAAAAAGAGTTGGGCTGAGAATACCTAGCGGGCGGAGGCTCCAACGGGCACAGAGGGATGGTATCGGAGGGCAGGATGTTTTTAAGGGTGATAGTTCTTGTCACTTGGGAAACGGTAGCCATCCTTGGGTGTCTGTGAGGCGGGCTTTGGCCTGCCGTGTGGGCTCCCTGCTGCTGCTGTTAGGCCACCGTCCCGTGGTTTAAAGCAGCTCCGGGGAAGCGGATGTGGCTCAACAGATAGAGCATCCGCCCACCACATGGGAGGGCCACGGTTTAAACCCCAGCCTCCTGACCCGTGTGGAGCTGGCTCATGTGCACGTGCAAGGAGTGCCCTGCCACGCAGGGGTGTCCCCCATGTAGGGGAGCCCCACGCGCAAGGAGTGCGCCCCATAAGGAGAGCCACCCAGTGCGAAAGAAAGTGCAGCCCGTCCAGGAATGGCACCACACACACAGAGAGCTGACACAGCAAGATGACGCAACAAAAAGAGACACAGATTCCCAGTGCCGCTGACAAGACACAGAAGAACACACAGCAAATGGACACAGAGAGCAGACAACTGGGGCAGGGGTAAGGGAAGGGAAATAAATAAAAACTAAATCTTTAAAAAAAGGTAGCTCAGACTGCCCACTGGGGAGCCCTGGAGGCCGGAGGCCACGAATCAGCCCCACGGAGGCAAGGGCAAGCTGGCTCCCCGGAGGCCCCGTGCCCCTCCAGCCTCCACTCCTGCCCCGGGCCTCTCGCTCTGACTGGGCGCCGCCCCCTCCCGAGGCACCCCTGCGGGTGGGCAGGTCCTTACTTCACCCCACCTGCACCCTTCGGCCGCGTGAGGGCAGGTTCACGGGGGTGGGGGGATCTTCGGGGGCCGTTACTCAGCCCACCCCCTGCTGTAAGCGCACCCAGGCTCTGACGGCTCGCGTGCGCAGCCACAGCAGTCCAGAAGCTTCCTCTGGGTGGGGGGCCTAGACCTGAAGGGCAGGAGGGGGCTGGGAGGAGGGGGCTGGGAGGAGGCCTAAGGGCCCTGCTGGCCAGGACTGCGGCCGCCGGGCGCGGGGACCCCGAGCCCCTGAGCACCTGGAACGGGCTTCGTGCACCTGCGAGGCTGACTTCGTAAGTATTTAACTTGGCAACGTGTCGATTTAGGGGGTGGTCGGGTCTGCTGAAGGTGGTGGCGGTACCCGCGAGTGGAGGCCGTGGCCGGGCACGGTGATGGCGGCGGAGCGGCCGCTGGCCCACTGTGCTGTGGCGGCCCCGACGCGGACCCAGCGGCTCCCAAGCTCGGGCCTGGGGGGTGGCGGCCCAGGGGCTCCCGGCGCGGCAGGCGCCGAGCGGGCTGGGTGCAGTCTTGTGCCCTGCATCGTGGTCACGTCCCGCTTCACGCTCCGTGACAGGACGGGGGCCCGGCTCACGAGGCCTGAGAAGCTGAGCCCTCAGGTGAGGGGCTGGGCGGTGCCACGGCACCTGTGCTGTGTGGAGGAGGCTCAGGGGAGGGGTACGACGAGGCGTGCGGTCACCGGGGGGGTCCCTCGGGGGAGCTGGAGGAGCAGGAGGGCTTCCTGGAGCAGGCGCCAAGCTGGCCTCATTAGCCGCTCTGTCCATGGCATCATGAAGCTGGACCCCTGCCCACCTGCGTCCCCGGACACCCCTGTGACCCTCTAGGGGACGTGAGCCTGGGGTGGCGCGCACAAGCCAGAAGCCCCCCGCCCCGGGGACCCCAGGTGGGGCGGCACGCTGAAGGCATGGGCTGGAATCGTCGCCCGACGGCCCCGCGGTGGGGCCTGGGTGCGGCCTGGGTGGGGCCGAGGAAGCTGACCGGGGACAGGTGAGGGCTCGGGACGCGGCACCAGCCCACCCTCCCTGGCACCCGCTGCGAGGAGCACAGAACGGGGTGGGCCTGTTTGGGGTGGGTGCCGGGGGCGCAGCCCTTGGCCTCAAGCTCTGCCCCTCCCGGCCGGGCTCTAGGACACCCACCAGGCACTCCCCCCGTCGGTGCGTTCCCACCAGGGCGGCTCAGCTTCTGCTGTGCTGGATGGACCGGGGGGCCCCACCCACTAGCCCCCGAGCAAGGGACAGCTGCTGGGTGTTGGCGGGAAGGGGGGGGCGGCCGCAGAGGCCTCTCTCCACCGGGGGCTGAGAGGACCCCTCCCCCATGGCACCAGGTGACGGCACTGATCCCCAGGAGTAGGGCGCGGGCGAGGCGTGGGCCCCTGGCCTTGGCACCAGCCCCTCCCTCAGAAGGGACCACCCTCCACCCTGGCTGGGTAAGGGCAGCCCCCCAGGGTTGGTGGCAGGAGCTCTGAGGGGCACCCCAGCCCCTGTCCCCAGGATCCCCACTGCTGCGGGAGATGTCAAGGAAAAGCACAGGGCGCCTGCCCCTTGTGCTCCAGGCAGGGACGGAAAGGGACGGTGTGGAGGGACACTTCGCCGGGATGTGACGGCGTGGGGGGGGGCTGCCTTCCCGCAGAGGGGCTCCTCAAAGCTCTTTACCGCTCGGTGTTCTCGGCAGGCTGGGGAAGGGTGGCTCCAGCCTGCGCAGACCGCTGCGTTATGTGTTCAGTTTCAGTAAAATTATTTGTAGATCCTGCAAATAAAAAAGTCAGTTTAAAGAGCTGCCCAAGGGGCGGGCAGCTCTCCACCTGGACACAGGGCTGAGTGCTCGGCGCCCACGCTCTCCTCTGCGGGTCTCGCCTCCGCTGGCCAAAGCCCCGGGCTGAGGCCCCGAGTGTCCACCTGCAAGGCAGGTGCCAGCGGGCACGCGGGGCATGGAGGGGGTGGGGGTCCATGGGCAGCCCCTGCCCCCCCCCCGGTTGGCTGCGGGGGCGTCGTGAGACAGACCAGGCTTGAACCAGCGCCCGAGGAAAGTTACTCCACGTAGGAAACTCGTTTTCAACAAAAGTGGTTTAAAATTAAAACACGCCGGGGCCTAAAGGATCGCTTTCAGGGCAGGTGCAGGCTGAGGCGGCCTGGCTCAGAGGGAGAGGTGCAGAAGTGCCCGGAAAGGACGCCTTTCCCTCGGCCCCCAGCGGGCGAGCGCCAGTTGGCTGGACGAGGGAGCGCCAGGCCCAGCCGTGGACCCCAAGGCGCAAGCTCCGCCGGCGCCCGGCCCTGGGCTGGGGTCTCGGGCCCCATAGGGAAGCCTCAGCCCCGCCGGGTGTCAGAGCCCCCCTGGGGGTCTCGCCTCCCCCCAGGACACGGGCCTGCGGAAGGCCCCGCAGTGGCGTTTCTAACCAGCTCGGTGAGCAACCGCCTCGTGTGGCTGGGGGGGCGGGAGCCACGGCCGCTCATTAATCAACGCACAAGGTCTATGAAAGTTCTGGAAGATTCCTCCCGCTTTTACAGCGGAGGACGCTGAGACTGGCCGGAGGTGAGAGTAGGGGCCTGGAGGCCAAGCCCCGCTCAGCTCGTCCGCGCCTTTGCGGCCTTGGCGCTAGCCCTCCCCGGCCTGTGTATTAAATCAAAGAAAATAAACTGCATCCAACAGAGGGGGCGTCCTGAGCCTTAAAAGTCAGCGCCAAGCCTTGGTCCTCAGTAGCCTGCAGCTGCGTTCTGACGAGAGCTCCTTACCGCCCAGCGCCTGCGCCGCTGCACGTGCTCTCCGACCAGGGGGAAGGACGGATCCGGAGCTACGGGAGCTGGACGAGAGGGCAGGAACTGTGCTCCGGCCTGAGGCCCTCGAGGGGGCGACCGCCCCGTCCGCTCGGCGCTGGACAGCATCCCAGGATTCCATGCGCATGACCTACTTTTATGACGGAATAAAAGTCTGTTTGTTCCTTGTAATCTCTGAGATGGAACGATAAGCCCAGATTGTTCTGAAACCATTCCTATCCCGTCTTGCTTTGGGTTACTTGTGCAAGCGCTGTTTGTTGGATCGTCGTGGGCCTCTTGCGAAAGTCTCGGGAGTGCTTGTCCCGCCTCCAGCGCGCCCAGCCCGCCAGGCGCCCCTTCTCCAGCCACCCGGTGCCAAGGACGGGTGTGCACCTGACTTAGCCAAAAAGACGATGGCCTGACCTTGCAGTGTCACGCTGCCGTGGCGGAAGCTGCGGGTGGGGTGGATTTCCAAGCCATTCGAGTCTAGGGAACCGTTCACCGCAGCCCAGGCACGTCACAGCTCTGCGCGCCTGACGAAGTGGGGTGATTTTCTTCCTTGCCCGGCGGACAGCTTAGCGCCACATTTGTTTCCTTTGTCCTTGGGACAGTAACCAATTTGTTTGCAACGTCACAAGCTTATCTCAGCACTACTTTCCCTCCACTAGCTAATCCGAGTTTGGTATTTTCTTCTGAGCTGCCACCAAAGACCGCAGGATCCTTCCCTAACGGGTTAAATAAAACTTTGACCCATGCTCGCTGTGTGAGATTTATGTTTTTAAAAAAGTTAAGTATTATGCTTTAAAAAGGGGGTACAAGGATGGGAGGGCATGTAGGGAGGCGCGAGTTCCAATAAAACTTTACTGACCGAAACAGGCAGCAGAGCGCTGCCAGCTGCAGTGGACCAACCTGTGACCTGGAAACTCGACGGGGGTGAGAGTGGGTAGCACACGAAGCACGGGGGGCCCCGGGACTGACCCCACGGGCCCTGGAGCTCGGCCTTCGGCAGTGGCCCACAGGAGGGCTTCCTCTGTCCAAGCTGGCCGGGAGGCTCGACCTCAGGCCTGGAGTCCAGCAGCCCGGAGCGCCCCGCTCGAGGCGCGAGTGAGGGCGGCCCAAGGGGGCAGGGTCCATTGAGGACGGGTCAGGGAGCTGCTCGGGGGCTCCCCACAGCCCATGCAGGCCCCCCCAGCAGCACCCTGAGCCCACCCTACACAGGCTCTCGCTTTCCTCGCCTCTCCCTTCCCACCTTCTGGAATAATCTCTGCCCTTTCCAGGTAAGCCCGTGCAGCCGGCCTCTGCCTTCCATTCTTCACCCTTGACCTTACTCCCCAACACACTGGAGAAAACCAGTCGGCAGAGGCGGGCTGGCCTCCATCGGTGGGCAGCTCTCACGGCGCGTCGGGACGGGAAAGGTCCTGGCGTCCAGGCGGCTCCCGCGGCCCTGCAGGGAAGGAGGGATGGCAGCCGGGGATGGCGCTCGCGGCCGTCGGATGTCGTTTTCCAACAGGAACTCGGGAGAGGTGGGCGTGCTCCTTCCTCATTTCCCAGGCTGAGGTAGGGTCTTCTCTATGTCCTGTGAGATGCTCCCCTTTTCCAGCTGTTTTAAAAACCTGTGTTATCCCTGAGACGCTGAGATACTCCCTGGGCACTGAGCTACTCCTGGGGCAGAGCTACTCCTGGAAACTGAGCCACCCGGACTTGGAGTTGTCCTGAATGATGCTGCAGGGACAGATACTGAACATTGTATATCCTGCCGTGACCCACTGAATGGACTGGGGGAGAGTGTGAGCTACAACGTAAACTCTAATCCATGGGGTGCAGCAGTGCCCCAAAATGTTTCACCAAATGCCATGAATGTGCCACGATGATGGAAGAGGCTGTTGATGTGGGAGGAGAGGGGTGGGATGTGGGGATTGTGGGAACCTCTCATGTTTTTTAATGTAACATTTTTGTGATCTATGTATCTTCAAAAAAATAGTTTTAAAAAACCACACACTGAGAGGAAAAGACATGGATTTCAGCCCTCAAAGCAAGAGCACAAAGAAAAAGTAAACCCGCTGAGCCCCCCGCCTGAGGTGGCCGCGGTCCAGGGCTGCCGCCCTGGGACAGGCGCGGGGAGGGGGCGCCCGCGATTGTCCTGCAGTGTCTCGGCCAAACCTGAAAGGTCAAGGCCCCCGCCCTTTGCTTTCATGTCATTGTCTCTGCGTGAGAACACGATGAGTGGGAAGCGTCGTGGCCCAAGGCCCCCGCCCTCCCTGTCCCTGCATCCCGGGGCAAGGGCCCCACAGGCCGAGGCCGTCAGCCCGTGGGGGGCACGAGCCGGGGGGTTCACCAGTGCCCCTGTCGCGCTCCGAGCCGCTCTCCAGGGAGCTGGCGCGCTCGCCCCGCGGGGCTGGCAGGTGCGGAATCCGCAGGGCGGGGGTGGCGGGGGCTCGCGCGGGGCCAGGCAGGGCTGCTCCCCTCTGAAGGGCCCTCAGGTGGACGAGGCTCCCCCCAACAGGGTCGTCAGGCTGAGGTCACTGACCGTGGCGCTGACCCCTGGACAAGGCGCCTCCCAGCAGCATCTGCCCTCCAGCCTCGCCACGGGGCCACATAAACCTCCACGTCGCGCCGGTGATGCCCCCAACACGGCTCTCGGGATCCCCGGTTCTCAGCGGCCGCCCGTCCTCTCCACCCTCTTTCCGTCACCCGTTTGTCTCAGCCAGGACTTCCGTGCCCCGTGGGCCTGGGTGTCGCCCCCCCCCCCACCCCGCTGCACCCTCGCCTGCCTCCACTTCTGCTTCTGTCTCAGGGCAAACCTCCAGAAGCCCCCGTGGGGACCTCAGGCCAGGCCACGCGCTTCCCGGGGCCTCGGTGGTCCTGCTCGCTGCCCTGTTCCCAGCCCCAGCTGGCCCCACGCCCACCGCCCCTGACTCAAAGGCCACGCCATCTGCCCAGTGACCAGTGACCAAAGCCTGCCCTGGCCCTCCCTCCTCTCACCCCCCACTGACCACTCGTTCCGGTCTGCCCGCTGCCCTCTGTCTCCTCTGCCCTGCCCCTCCAGGCTGCCGTCCCCCGTCCCTAAGTCACATCCTTGACCTCACTCCACCGCTGCCCCTCAGCAGCTGCCCCCTCCAGCCAGGTCCACCCTCCTCATGGCAGGGGAGCGACTTTTTGGAGAAAGGTAAACCTGACCACTTTACTTGCCTGTGCTGTGAAAGACAGCACAAGCTGCTCCTGCAGGACGGACGCTTCTGCCACGGGGACTTGGGCACGTGGCTCCCACCTCTGAACTGCCTCTCCCGTGGCTCTTTGTCACACTCCTGCCTCTGCCTAATGCTACTTCTGTGGCTGTCTTCTCTGAACACGTCTTCTCTGCTCCCCTGACCCCAGCTGGGTCAAGTGTGGACTGGGTGTGGAGGGAGCACAGACCAGACAGGGTCAGGCGTGGAGTAGACATGGATCAAACACAGACCGGGCGTGGACCAGATGTGGGGCAGGTGTGGGCCAGGCACGGGTCAGGTGTGGACTAGATGTGGATTAAACAAAGACCAGGGGTGGACCGAGTGTGGGTCAGGCAGGGCTCAGGTGTGGACCAGGTGTGGATTAACTTTAGACCTGGTGTGAACACAGATGTGGGGCAGGCGTGGACCAGGCACGCGTCAGGCAGGTCCTCAAAGTAGGAGGTGTGTGGGGGGTGATACGAGCCCCGGCCCCCTGGACGTTGTCTGATGGGTTTTCTAAAAGGCAGAATTGGTCTCTTGGCTCCCAGGAGCTCCCTTCCCAGCCGCGAGCTCTGCCCCTCATCTGGTTGAGTGCCTTCCGCCCCTCACCTGCTGTGCCCAAAGCCGAGGGGAGCCTTGGGGCCAGCAGCCCTGGTTGCCGTGGCAGTGGAGGGCACAGCCTTCTCCAGGGCCTAGAACCAGAGCAGCAGCTCCAACACGGCCTGCAGCCAATGACAGCTCCACTGAGCATCGGGAGTGGGGTGGGTTATTCCTGTAATCCACATGTGGCAAGGCAGAAGGACGTGCACAATCCACGCGTGGCAAGGCAGAAAAAAATGCACAATCCATGTGTGGCCAGGCAGAAACAAGTGCCCACTGCAACTCAAATGGTCGATAGGCTTGGTTTACAGCTTTGAGGCCAAGCCATAGACACAAACCATGTTAATGGAAATGTGAAAACATGTGTGTAAACAGGAGAAAAAGGTCTCCTCTCCTGCACACTTATGGTGTATTTGCTGACGACGGCTCTGAAGATTAAGACTGTATATTTCTCGGAGTCAAGATTATTCCCCTTGTCAGAATTTCCTCTGTGAGCCTGGGATTTTTTTTTTTTTTTTTAATCCTGAACTAGGTGTTATTTTTAAGCCAAGTGAAATCTGCTGATCTTCTCTGCTAAATCTGGAAATTCAGACAAGGCCACTTTGCACAGGTCCTGGGCTCCTGAACTCAGGGGCACGAATCGATGCTGGAGATTTGTGGTGGCCATTGGGGCACCATGGGGGCCTCCCTCCTGGAGAGATGGGCTGTTCCCACAGGTCCAGCCTTCTGTGTCCTTTTCCTCCATAAACCAGAGCTGACCGGCCACGGGACACGAGAGAGAGTCAGGCCAATCAAGGACAACCCAGGCTCTGGGCCGAGCCACACGGAGGACGCCCTGCCGATCGGGGAGGGCCGGGGCGGGCAGGTTTGGGGGGAGACGGTGTTGCAGCAAGGCTGCACACCTCCCGTTCTCTGCAGGCTTAGCTTTGCTCCAGGTCCCTGGGACCTTCCCTTTGGCTCATGCTGACATTTTTCCATTTTCCACCCCCCTTTGTAACATATAAAGGGCAGAATGCGATAAAACAGACGCATCTCGGCACCAGCGGTGAGTGATGAGACACACTCGGCGGGTAGGTGGCAGCCGTGGGTCTCCGGGGGCCGGATTCGGCAGGTGGGGACATGTTGGGGTGACACACCGTGAGAACAGGCTGTCCAGGATCTGAGGCCATCGCTGACCTTCTCCTGGGGAAGCCCTTGGGCCGTGGGGGGAGGGGTCAGAGGGGGCTGAGCTCACCCCCTCCCACGGTCCACGTCCACCCATGGCCTAACTCTAGTGGTTGTTTCCAGGCCCTCTCCTGCTGGCCCAGGGCTGGTCCAGGAGCCGGGCCGACACCCTCAGCTCCGTCCTTCCTACTCGGTCACTTGGCAACAGAGGAATAGATGAAGCACAGGACGGCCAGCTGGGCCAGCCGACCCTCGGCCACCTGAAGCTCACCTCGGCGTCTGGATGACCCGGCACAGATCTCTCCTGCGCTCACCGGCGTCCGTCTGCCTGCAGCGAGCCCAGCGGCCATGCTCAGTCCTCCTCTCCGGCCAGGAGCCAGCCCAGCTCCGCTTCCCCAGCTGCTCCCAGGCTGGACCTCCGCCCGCCGTGGGCGGCCGCGGGGAGGCGCTCCCCTGTCCTCGGCCGGCTCTGAGAGACAAAGCAGGTGTCCAGCGGAGGAGCCTCCTAAAACGGGGCTCAGGCTCCCCGACGCCTTCCAGACGAGCCCCGCAGCAGGACGCCGAGAGCGGGGATGACGCGCAGAGATTTGCACTTGTAAAAACAGCTCGCCAGCTGGGGATCGCCGGCGCGGGGCGGCCGCCGGGTCCAGGGCTCGCAGCCATCGTTGCGTCCCGGAGACGACCCCTCGGGCTGCAACGAGGCTGTGCCAGGGCCTGTCTCGAGAAACAGGGTGGGCAGGGCGGGGCCGCGTCCAGCACGTCCACGAGGAGACGGGGCAGGCGCCGAGAACCGGGTGCCGACGGCGGGTCGTCCGCGCGGAGCTCTTGGGTGGGGACCAGAGGCTGGGAACCCGTTCTCGAGCTCGTCAGTTCAGGCCCCGGGTGTGAGCCCCACAGAAGGATCCGGAACCCCACTTCCCGGTGGGCAGGGTCCGATGGGTGCAGCCTGGTTGGGGGCTTCGGTGTCCAGGGGTGACGAACTGGGACCAGAGACTACCGGGCCTCTATCACCAAACAGCTGGGGGCCTCGGGGTGTGCAGGCCCGGGGCAGCGGGGGGATCTACCCCACCAGGGTCTACACCGCCAGAGGCCTACACTGTCAAGCGTCTACACCACCAGGGTTCTGTGTCATGAAGGGTCTACATCACCAGAGTCTACACCAGCAGGGTCTATACCACCAGGGGTCTACACCCCCAGGGGTCTACACTGCCAAGTGTCTACACCCTACACCACCGAGCGTCCGCACGGGAGTGGTCTGTCTGGGGAGGGAAGATAGCGGCACGGCAGAAGTGAGGTGGGTGCAGATCCCGGGGGCTCGGGGGTCTGCCGAGACAGGCAGTGCTGCCCAGCACGACGCCCAGAGGGGCTGCTGCCCGAGGAAGGGCCCAGAGTGCCAGCTGCCAGGACCACCCGCCGCCAGTGCCCTCTGCCCGCACGGCCCAGCCTCAGCCCACGCCAGGAAGTCAGAGGAGGCCTGGGTGCCGCCCGGCCCACCGCAGCAGTCGGGCTCCCGCCACCACCCTGGGGGCAGGACTGCAGTCTCCCCACTTTACAGAAGAGGAAACTGAGGCTCAGAGGATGGGCCTTGCCTGACACCCCTAACTAGCAGGTGTGGAGGCGGAATTTGAACCCAGAACCACTGACCTCTAGGCCTGGCCCCCTTACTCCTTGTAATTTTTAACTGAGATGATGTACACACAACTGCAATCACTAACTCCTTCCAGTGTGCAGTTCAGGGGCGAGTGGCGCAGTCACAGCATCGAACAGGCACCACCCGTCTAGTTCCAAGACTCCATCTAGTTCCATCCTCCAGAGAGCCCGCCCGCCAGCGGCCTGGCCCCAGCCCGGGCTCGCACGCCTCTGCTCCCCATCTCTACGGCTCTGCCTGCCTGCACGTTTCGTATAAATGGGATCGGAGAAAATGCGGCTTCTTGTGACCTGCTCCTCTCGCGCGGCCTGACGTCCTCCAGGGTCATCAGTGTTGTGGCATCATCATTCCTTCCCTGCCGGCTCTCACCCTGTCATGTGGACATGCGCGTCCCTCGACGGACGGCCTTGCCTTGGAGCCCTGTTCCCCGCTACGCCCCCCGGCGTCTTCCCACCAGCGGAGGCCCCTTTCCGTGACCGTCAACAGGGGTCAGGGTGGCGCGAAGCCCCCGGCGGGAACGGCGCTTCAAAGCGGCCGTCCGGGCCCAGAGCCTGGAAACAGGCCAAGCGTGTTCTGAAAACGCAGTCAAGCCCCCGTGCGAAGATGAGCGCTGTGACCGCCAGCTGCGGGTGTCACCTGGACTTACAGCTCCTGTTACAACCCTCGGGAAATGGGGTGGAATGGCTGAGGCTGAGCGGAAGCTAAAAGGGCCCCTGCCAAGCCACGCCACCTGGCTCTCCCGCACGAGAAGCGGGGATTACGCCACGACAGAGCTGGCACGAGCCACTGGGCTGAAGTTCTCTTCCGCCGGGAGAAGCCACGGGCTGGTCGGGCTGGTTTGGGAGGACAGGTCTGGACGGAGCCCCCCGGCGGAGGCCACGGCGCAGGGGCTGCAAAGCGGGGCTGCGTTTCTCCAGGCCGCGCTGCGCGACTGCTGCGCAGCTTCCGTGACCTCGGGCGTGCTGAGGCCGGGCCAAGCACAGCGGGCTGAGGTCACCGTGCACGCACGGGTCTGCTGGGAACTGGAGCGAGTTTCTGATCTTGCTTGGGCAGTCCCACCTTTCAAGCCTGCAGACAGGAAACCTAACAGCGGAGCATAATAAACGCACGGCTTTTCAAAACGTACCTCCCAAAGAACAAAGGGCAGCCGCTGTGTTCAAAGAACACGACACTCTCCCCTCGCCGAGGACGAGGACGGCAGGGGCGCTGCGAGCCCAGGGGCCTCAGTGGGTCAGGGGCTTGGCCAGCCTTTGTTCCTTCCCCAAGGAAAGAAGGAGATCAAAAGAAGAGCGCGGCCGCTGTGAGCGCCCGGGCGTCCCTGCTTTGCTGAGCGGCTACAATGGCATCCCTCGAGCCGCGAGGGGTCGCAGGTGGCGAGCGGGAGACACAGCCCTTCCCTCCTCCCTCCCCCTTCCCGCTGCCTCGCCGCCCCGGCGCGTGAGACAGACCAGCGAACGCCTGCTAACCCAGTCAGAGGGGCTAACCAGCTGCTTAACCCGGTTAGAGAGTCTAACCAGCTACTTAACCTGGTTAGAGAGGTTAGCCAGCTACTTAACCCAGTTAGAGAGGCAAACTAGCAACTTAACCCGGTTAGAGAGGTTAACCAGCTACTTAACCCAGTTAGAGAGGCTAACTGGCAACTTAACCTGGTTAAAGAGCCTAACCAGCTACTTAACCCAGTTAGAGAGGATAACCAGCTACTTGACCCAGTTAGGGAGGTTAACCAGCTACTTAACCCAGTTAGAGAGATTTACCAGCTACTTAACCCAGTTAGAGAGGATAACCAGCTACTTGACCCAGTTAGGGAGGTTAACCAGCTACTTAACCCAGTTAGAGAGATTTACCAGCTACTTATCCCAGTTAGAGGGTAACCAGCTACTTAACCCATTTAGAGAGCCTAACCAGCTACTTGACCCAGTTAGAGAGGCTAACCAGCTACCAGCTCTAACCTGGTGCTCTGGCATGCTGTGTCCATCTTCCCTCATTTAAGCCTCGAGCAGCTCTAGGAAGGAATAACATGACTTGCCCCCACTGCACAGGTGAGGAAAGAGACCCTGAGACTGATGCGCGGTCAAGCTGGAGAGCTTCCTTGAACAGCCCAGGCCGCTGGCCCTCTGCACACGTTTTTTTTTTAAGATTTATTTATTTATTTCTCCCCCTGCCTCATTTGCGCCGTCTGCTGTGCTGTTCAATGTGTGCTTTCTGTGTCTACCTGTCTTCTTTTAGGAGGCAACGGGAATTGAACACAGACTTCCCATGTAGGAGGGAGGTGCCCAATCCCTCGAGCCACATCCACTCCCGGCTTGCTGTGTCTCTCATTGTATCTCCTCGTTGCACCAGCTTGTTGCACCAGCTCATTGCACCAGCCCGTCATATCAGCTTGCTCTCTTGCTCATCTTCTTTAGGAGGCCCTGGGAACTGAATCTGAGACCTCCCATTTGGGAGGCAGGTCCCCAAATGCTTGAGTCACCTCTGTTCCCTTTTATACGTACATATATATATGTATATATGTATATATATGCATTCTTTGGAGGTATCAGGGCCGGAGGTTAAACCCGGGACCTCATATGTAGGAAGCTGGTGCTCAACCACTGAGCCACATCAGCGTCCCCGAGTTGGTTATTTCGTTTGTTTTGCTTGGTATTTTTAGGAGGCACGGGGGACTGAACCTGGGACCTCCCATGGGGAAAGCGGGCCCCCAACTACTCGAACCACGTCCGCTCCCCTGCGCACATTTAAACACGCGCGGGGGTCTGGGCAGGACAGCACCCCCGTGGCCAGCTCAGGAGCCGGGAGCCGCCGGCGCCATCAAACCCCGAGGGCAGAGGCGCGCAGGCATCAAGACGCGTGCCCTGTGAGTCTCCATGACGGCAGAAACGAGAGGCCTGCGAGGACGTGCTCCAAGGAGAGTAACACGATCTGCTCGTAACGTTTGTGAGCGACGTCGAGCCCGTTCCTGGTGGTGAGAGGTCGCTGGGGCCTTCCAACTCGCTCTCAGCTGGCCTTCCCCAAGGCCGAAACATCCAGCTTGTCCCTCCCTGGACACGAGTCCCGGGTGAGCCCAAGGAGCTGGGGCGGCTTGCCGGGAAGCGCTCTGTCCTCCCCAGGGAAGCGCGCCGGGGCCGCGTGCCGGAGCAGATGCGGGTCGGCTCGGAGGAGGTGGCACAGCCGGGAGGCAGCGCCAGTGCTCGGGGGCAAAACGTTCCTTCAACTTCAGAGATTTATGAAAAGAATAACAATACGAAAGGAGAATACGCGCATGGTAGGAAGTTTAGAAACAAGAGAGAAATAGAAAAAACGTGCGTCACCCCATGCTGGGTGATGACGTGTCAACTGGGCTGGGCAATGGGCCCAACTGTGGGGACGAACATGGCTTGGACGTGGCCGTGGGGGCGTTCTGTCGACGGGATTAGCCTCACCCCCCACTGGAAGGCCCTGGCTAACGTGGGGCCTTAAGAGCAACGAACCGGGGCTTCCAGAAAGGAGAAATTCCGCTCCACACCACGCCCTCGGCACGCCCCCAGCCCACCGGCCTCCCCACAGGCTGTGGGCTCAAGACAACACCCTCACATCCTAAAATCTCCCACCCGCTGGCCGCCAGCTCCCACGGTCTGGCCCGTTCCTTACGCTATCTCATTCCAGCTCAACGTGGGGTCCCTGTCGGTGCGGATTCTCTGGAGAAGGCTGCCTGACCCCTACCTGGGGCACCGGCTGTGACCCCATGTGCGCTTCACCCACTTTCCAGCCACTCACAGGTGGCCTCAGAACCGCAGGAGAAGGCGAGTGGCTCCACGAGCAGAAGAGAAAGCAGCGTCTGCGCCAGCGCCGTTCGTAGCAGCCATTCACGGAGTCCCCTTGCAGGTGGACACCGTCCTTGTGCCTTCGTGAATCCACGTGCCCACGCACCCGCCCGCATGTGGCTGAGGCCCCCACCAGCCCAGCTGTGGCACCTCTGGCCCATTTCACAGAGGGTGAGACGAGGCGGGGGGATGGCTTTGCCAGGGCCCTCGCCCAGGAGGCAGGATCAGAGGGAGCTCAGAAGCCTGCCTCCCTGTCCACCCTGTGAGTCTGTCTCTGTCGTCAGCTCATCTTGTCACCGAGAAGTTGGAAACGGTGATGGTCTGGAGGCAACAGAAGGGAGGTTGGAAGCAGGGGGCAGAAAAGGTCACTCAGCAACTCCTGGGTCTGCTCAGGGCCCAGGCCACTTGCCCCGGGCACACTCTCCCCACCCAAGACCCGCCCTGCACGGGGGGAAAGGGGTACCCTAAAAGGGGCTCTGACTGCCCGGGGGTGAGGCAGGCAGAGCTGCCCTGTTGCCGGGAAAGCCCTTCTTGGCAAGGGGAGGGCCCAGCTGCGCCCCGCTCGCCCGCCTCAGGGCCCCGTGCCCCATCTCAGCCCGGGCACCCAGGAGCCCCCGCCACGGGCCAGGGAGGGCCGGAGCCCGGGGTTTCGCTCGCCAGCGCCTCATGAGCACACGCGTGGCCCCAAGGCCTTCACGTGTGATTTCAGTGCCCGCGGGGCACACCGGGTCCGAGCACGCAGACTCACTGGCGTCCGCTCCCTCCTGACGTGGCCCTTCTCCATCTGGAGCGTAATAAACAGCCAAGAGCCAAGACCCGCCCGTGGCCACCTCTCCTCGGGGACAGGCGGAGCGGAGGGACCACTCGAAGGGGACGACGCGCTGTTGGCCTTTCCGAAGGAGTCCCCAAGCAGCCCCTCGCCTGCCCGCCTGCCCCTGTGAGAATAAACAACACGCTTTCACTACCTCCCCGGCACAGACCAGAGCCCCGCACCCGGCAGCGCTCAGCCTGCGTGAGAACCAGACCGCGCCCGGGCGGCGCCACCACTAGGTGGCGGCCTCCGCCAAGATTCTGGGCCTGGACTTACGGGACCCCGATTTAGGACTCGGGGACCCGATCCCACGAGCGTCAGGGAAGTCAGATGCACAAACCAAAGCAAACGCTGTGCAATCCAGGACACTGTCCACAGCGGCGGTGGCAGCGACGGGCGGGCGCCCCGGGCCGCGGGGCTGACGGCTACGGGCAGGAGGTTTCCTGGGAAGCTCCCCCGAGGGAGGGGCTCTAAGAGAGACCCCCACCTGGGCATGGCGGGGTCTGAAGAGACTTCAGCCGCCCCCGGGGGTGGGGGTGAGGCTTCCTGCAGCAAAGCAACAGGGAGAAACTGAGTCCAGCCTGGGCCCAGCACAGGGAAGTGGGTGCAGAGGTCTTGGAATGCAGAGGGGTGGGTGCCGCAGGGCGCCAGCCCTCTGCGCCACAAGCCGTTCTGGGAGAGGGCCAGGGGCGGGGGCTGCCTCGGGGCCTGTAGGTGGCTCGGCGGGTTTTGGCCCGAGGCTGCCTTCCTTCAATTTAGGTCACAGGGCATTGGTCACCGTCTTGTGACCCGCGAATTCTTGCAAACCTTGGAGGGGGCTCCATGGCCCTCCTGGGGTCCTGAGGGCACTGTCACCCCTCCGGGCTGTCAGGACGGCCTCTGGGGTGCCCCTCGCCAAGTGGCTCCAAGAGCTCCGCCGGCCGCCCCAGGCCTCCCCGGCACGCACTGTTCCTCTGCCGTTTCACCCAGTTCCCAGCTCGAGATGCTGCCCTGGGGGCACCCACGTGCACCTGCCCAGCCGCCCCCTCGGCCTGCTGGGGCCCTGGTTCTGCGCGTCCCGCTCGACACTGCTCCCCGAGCTGCCCCCAAAAAGCCGCCCCCCCTGCCCCCAGTGTGGCCCTGGCTGGACGGGGGGCACCTTGCCCGGTGTCCTAAGAAGTGGGAGCCCCAGAGCCCGAGCTAGAGACACCCCGGGGCCGGACTGCCAGCGCGCTAGGAGTTTGGGGGTCACGGGACCACACGCTGGTCAGACAAGTCTCAGCTCTGCCACGCCCGTTGCCGCCCCCCGTGGGTGACGCTGCCCGTGGGGCCTGGCGCCCAGCAAGCGTTCCCTGGTCAGCGCGTGGGAAGGACAGGAGCAGCGCGGGCTCCAGTCCCCCAAGCCCCGGAGCTAGCCCCGCTTCTGGGTGCCCCGACGTTCTGGAGCGGGACAGGCCAGCGCCTCGCGGCCGGGCGAGGGGCTGAGGAAGGCCCAGCGCGGCCAGGCTCCGCACACCCTGCTGACCACCCCGAGGGCAGGCTGGACGCGCAGCGGGGAGGCCCAGGAACGAGGGGCGCCGCCTCCGTCCGCCTCGTCAGGCCTTCCGACCCGGTCACCTTTGCCCTGCCGACCCATGCCCCCTTCACCCCACGGGTCTGTATTAATGAGATCCTCCTGACTGTCGGGACAGAGGCCAAGTGAACTTGAGCTGAGGGGGCCTCCCAGCCTGACCTCCCCCATGCCCCGGTCCCTCCCTTCCTGTGGGCCCTTCCTGCGTCCAGGTGCCCTGACCTAGGACGCTGGCCCTCTCCCCAGAAGGAACTGCCACGGGGCTCCCCCAAGCCTGCGACTCAGAGCACGGCGGGCGCCCCTCCCGGAGAACAACCCACACGCCTGCTTTCCCAGGCCGGGGCTTCCGCAGAGCGACCTTACAGGTAAGGAGCCCCAGACAAAACGGGGGTCTCCGAGCCCCCCCCCCCCCTCGCCTGGTCCTACCCTGTCTCCCAGCTCCGGGGCCGCGCATCCCTAGGCGCCACGGCCGCAGGACCCAGAGCGCCGCTCCACGCGGTCTCCGCCTGCACCGGCGGCTCCCGCGGGGAGGGGGCGCCCTGGTCGCCTCACGCTCTCCAGGCGCCGGGAAAGCCAGGGCTGCGGGCGATGCTCTCCGCGGGGTTTGGGGGCCTCCCGGAACCCCTACCCCAGGTCCCTTGTCCTGCTTTGCCCCCCGACCTGGCGCGCCCGCACCGCCCGCGCGGGCGGCGGGGTCACCCCGGGAGAAGGGGCTGGGGGGGACTCGGCACTGCGAGAGCGTGCCCCGCAATCCCGGCCCGGCGCTCGCCAGCACCGCGTGGCGCGGGCGCTTCACATGCGCCGGGGGCGGAGCCTGGCGGGACGCGGGGGCGGGGCCAGGCGGGGGGCGGGGCCAGGCGGGACGCGGGCGGGGGCGGGGCCCGGTGGGGGCGGGGCCTCGGGGGCGGGGCCCGGCGGGACGCGGTGGGGGCGGGGCCTCGGGGGGCGGGGCCCGGCCAGGCCTCCATAAAGCGCCGCGCGCCGCTGACGCACGGCTCGGGCCCGCTGCCGCTCCTGGGCTCCCGCGCAGCCGCGCCGCGTCCCAGCCCCCAGCGCGGCGACATGGCGGGCGCGGCCTCGAAGCGGCGCGCGTCGGCGGGGCCGGCGGCCGAGGAGGAGGAGCGGCGGGCGCGGGAGCGGATGCTGGCGGCGCGGCGCGCGGGCGAGGCGGGCGAGGCGGGCGAGGCGGGCGTCAGCCTGCAGCGCTCCATCACGCTGCTCAACGGCGTGGCCATCATCGTGGGCACCATCATCGGCTCGGGCATCTTCGTGACGCCCACCGGCGTGCTCCGGGAGGCGGGCTCGCCGGGCATGGCGCTGGTGGTGTGGGCCGTGTGCGGCGTGCTGTCCATCGTGGGCGCGCTCTGCTACGCCGAGCTGGGCACCACCATCTCCAAGTCGGGCGGCGACTACGCCTACGTGCTGGAGGTCTACGGGCCGCTGCCCGCCTTCCTCAAGCTCTGGGTCGAGCTGCTCATCATCCGGCCCTCCTCGCAGTACATCGTGGCGCTCGTCTTCGCCACCTACCTGCTCAAGCCGCTCTTCCCCACCTGCCCGGTGCCCGAAACCGCCACCAAGCTCGTGGCCTGCCTCTGCGTGCGTGAGTACGGGGCCCCCACGTGCGCCGCGCGCGCCCAGGCGGCGGGGATCCCTGCCCAGAGCCCCCCGGGGCGCGCCCCGCAGACCCCCCACCCCGGGCGTGGAGCCCCCTGCCCGGCGCCCACACCCCCTCAACCACGAGCACGCGGCCCCCGGCGCTCCCGGCGCTCGCTCGCTGGAGGCGCAGGCGGAAACCGCGGTTCCTTTTTTTTTTTTTCCGTTTTCATTCATTCGTTGGTGAACTCCCGGCCGCAGAGCAGAGGCGGGTGACGGCATGCGATCATAGTAAGAGTGATGCAATCGCGCGCCGGTATTGGCCACCACGCGGAACCCCTGAACGAGCCGACCCCCGGGAGCGCGCGCTCGTGGTTAAG
This sequence comes from Dasypus novemcinctus, assembly GCF_030445035.2. Lineage (NCBI taxonomy): Eukaryota > Metazoa > Chordata > Mammalia > Cingulata > Dasypodidae > Dasypus > Dasypus novemcinctus. The sequence continues at coordinate 2,262,316 of NC_080690.1, forward strand.
GGGGTGTGGGCCGGGGTCCTCGCCCCTGGGTTTGCGTCCACCGGGAGGGTCCTCCAGGGCAGGGCCCCTCGGTACTTTTTGCAGTTTTCTCCTGGGGACTTGAGAAAAAATTTACTTAGACCAAGTGCCATGTGCTTTTGGGGGGCTCTCGGCCAGCCTCTGAAGAGTGAGAGATTGGAGGGGCCCGCCCACCCCAGACTAGACTGCCGTGTTCTCCCAAGACCTGCCCGGCTTCAGGGGCTGGCGCACGGCCAGGGCCGCTGGGTTCATGGTTTGGGGGGTTTTAGGAAGAGCCCTTGGGGTATCTTGGTGAGTGGGCGCCTTCCGGTGGGCAGAAGTGCGGGTCCCGTAGATCTGCCTTTGCCTGGCACCACACTGAGTTTGTAGGATGAGCCTGGGGGAGGAAGGAAGGGAACGCTCGGAAAGAGATGACTGGTCAGCTCCGTGACGAGAACGCAGTGGCCCGTCTCCGTGGCTGCTTGACGTCCCAGCCCAGTGCGTGACAGCAGAGATGAAGCACAGGGAAAGAGCGCGGGTGCTTGCCTGCCGCCTTCTCAGGGTGCTGTGGGGACTGCTGCTTTGGCCACCGGGAGGGAGATTTTAGGGTAGGGATTTTCTAATTAAGAAAACCCATAATACATGCCCACAGCATTCAAAAGCGCAAGCCGTGCAGGCTCGCCCAGGTCAGCCGTGCTGGTGGCCCGTGGTGGACACTCCGTCCCCCCGCGCCCCCAGCCCGCTTTCACCCCCGGCAGGGCGAGCGCGGCCTCCAAATGCAGTCTGCTTATTTTGTTACCCCTGAATGGGTCATGATGTACGAATTGTTCTCTACCTCCCTCTTTTTTAAGCCTAAAATGACCTTGTGGCAATTAACAGAGCCTGTGCTTTTTAGGGTACATGGCCCCCATGGCTGTGGTGGGAGTGGGAATGTCACCTTGCTCTTTCCAACAGCATTGCAGTGAGTACCACTGCCCCATCCAGGTGCCGGCAGATGGGCAGCTGTGGAAGTTCTAGAACTTGCCATGGGCTGTGTACCCTGCAGGGAGCTGCTGGAGCAAAGGGTGTGTGGACTCTCATTTGATAGCCAAAGCACTTTCCAGAGAGGCCGAACCAGTTTCCACGCTCGGGGGAGTTCTGATTTGGTAAAGCCAGTGACACTGCTGTTAGTTAAAAGTGGGACCTTTGAGTAGCCTGGAACCCTCCTCCTGGTCTGGGATCTGGTCTCGGGCTGTTATTCTGGCCTCACTGACCACAGTGTCCCCCCGTGAAACAGGCACAGCCACGTCTTCCCGGGGACTCGGGGTCACGTGGAAGGGCCCGGCCCGGGGCGTCGTCCACAGCGGCCACCCTCACGTTCGGGAAACAGCCCTTTGCCTACAGAGAGGCTGTGGGAAGGGCCTGAAGGACTCACGTCTGGGCCGAGGAAACGGGCCTGGGGCCTGGGGCGGCCACCGCTCTTATCGGGAGGCGCCTGGGCTGCGGCCTGCCGGGTGCTGACGGCGGCTGCCACCCTGCTCGCTGCCTGTCCCCTCTGTCGGGTGGACGTGGGGAACCTGGAAGCACGCCTGCCTTCTCTGGGGGCTCTGGCGGGGCCCCCCAGCGCCCCCGGGCACGGGCCGCTCACCCCCCTGAACGGGTGGGGGTGGGGGTCTCACTGCCGCTTGTCTGCAGACTGGACCCGAGCCGACCCTGATGGTGGAGGTGGGCGGACGGCGGGGAGGGTTCCACCGGGCCCTCTGTGCCGCAGCCTCCACGTCTAAAATGGGTGGGGCTCCCAGCCCTGTTGGGGCGTCGGCGATCCCCCTTGGACGCCGCGGTTAGCGCGCCTGGTGTGCCTTGGCCAGCCCCAAGCGCTCTCGCCAGCAGAAGGGACAGAGAGTGAAGAGGACCCGGGAGGAGACAGGCCACAGCAGGAGCTCCCATTCCCTCACGTCCACGGGGGGCTCAGGGCGGGGCCAGAAGTAGCGTGAGCCGTGGCACTCGGCGCCTCGCCCACGCTGGAGGGCAGAGGGGCTGCAGGCCAAGGATCCTTGGCCGGACCATGTACTCCCTGGCCGGCGGAGGTCTCCAGGGAGGCCAGAGAAGGCCTCTCGCTTCCGCCATCGCAGCTGCCTGACGCCTCAGACTGCGCCCACACCTCCACCCAGGCTGGCCGGCGGGGCCTGTGTCCCTGTGGGGTCCTGGACCCCTGCCGCCTGGCCAGGTGGGACCCGTGAGGGAGGCAGGGCCCCCGGGGGACTCCTGAGGCCCCAGGGCGAGCTCAGCACACTAGAGCCGAATCCGCTTCCGGACCGACTGGACAGCGCCGCCAGCCACCCCAGCAGACTCACTGAGTTGTGGGGCTGGGGGCTGAGACCCTCCAGGACGGTTCTTGGGCCCCGAGCCTCCCAGGGAGCCGGGCACCGGACGCCAGCGCAGCCCTTTCTGCTGGGTCCCGACCCCTCTGGGCGCCAGGCTCTCCCTGGGCCCCACAGGGCCTCACCCAGGTTTTAGCTTGTCCTCCTGTCGCAGCCTGTGAACTAGCTGCCGTCGGCACCCGCAGTTACATTGAGGAAACTGAGGCAGGGGTAGTTTGGGTGCCTGCCTGCTGGACCCCGTTGGTCATAAGGCGTGGGGACACAGCATGTGTCCCCTGTGAGGCTGGCAGCCGCCCAGGGGTGAGGACATGTGCGTCAAGTCTGGCCTGCGTCACGAGAGTGCCCCGAGCATGTCCTCCAGCGGGGCAGTGGTCCTAAAGGGAGCCCCTAGGGAGCCCTCTGTCTCCCTGGAGACCTGGCTCTGGGCCCGCCCGGCGCCCAGGCTGCTGCCCCAGCTCTGGGCACCCTGTGGCCACCCGCTGTCCTCCCGCAGGTGCTCCCATCTCTGGAGCCCCGTCAGCCACTCGGGACCAGGGAGCCGTGCCGTCCCACCGCCGCAAGCGTGGAACTTCTGGTGCCGCTGCCCGCGGGACCTCGGAGAAGCCACCTGTGCCCATATACTCCTGATCTTGCTCAGACACCCCACCCGCCGTGCCCACAGGTCCTGCGCTCTCCCCCACCCGCAGGCCCCCAGCCTCGGACCCTGCCAGCGGAAACCCCCCGGGGTCCCGGCAGCAGCCCTTTCCTGAGTTCTGCTGGGAGGGACCGCCTCCCACGGGCTTGTCGGCACCCAGTTGAGGAGCGCGGGTGGGGGTCGTGTCCAGGAGTGCACTCAATTGTGGGGCTGGGGTTCGCGCCCCCTGGGGCGCGGCTGGCGTGGGGGCCGGCACTGGGCACGCCCATGCCCCCTGGCCTGGCCTGGCCTGCTCAGTGCTGTGGTGGCTTGGCCGTGGAGCTCCGTCTCCCTGGCCTCCACGCCCCCACGGCCTGTGGCAGTTGGAAGGAGGTCAGAGGGCAGGAGGAGGCCTGCGTGGGCCAGCACCGGGCCTCGGACTGCGTGGCGGCAGGGAGGGTGTGTGGGAGCCGGTCACCCACTGCGGCCAGGGGCGCTGGTAGGCTGGCCGCGGGGCCCCTGGCCTCTCGCCTGCCTGCTGGGGCGGCGCGCTTGGGCGGGTGCGCGGGGCCTGCGAGGGCAGCCCCAGGCCCGGGGGCGTCTGGTGGCACTGGTGGGAGGGCCTCGGTGCCAGCGGTGCCCTGGACTTCCTCTCCTGTGTGCTCTCTGCTGGCACAACCACAGCCCTGGAGGAATTGCGGATTCACGCGGGCGGAGCCGGGGCTCCTTATCTCGGGGGGCGGGGGTTGCTCCTTATCTTGGGTGCCTCCTGCTGGCCCTCCACCTGGCCCTGCAGATAAGCCCTTGCGCCCTGCGCCTGCCCTCCCTGCCGTTGAGCCCTGAGGGGTTCCTGGTGAGCGGGCAGAGAGGGGGCGCAGATGGGTGGTGAAGCTGCTGTGAAGAGGGGCCTGGCTGCAGGGCGGCGGTCCCAGGCCATTTCTTGGAGCTGCGGCACCCTGGGGAGGCCGCTCTGGGGTGCTTGCCCCACAGGAGCCCCAAGGCGACGCAAAGCCGCTCTGCACGTTTCCTGCCCGCTCCAGTGGGCAGCGGCTGCTGCATTTCCCAATCGCACCTCCTCTGGGCATGTTGGGAAACGAGCGTCGCCCGCCCGTGGGAGGGGACGGGCCTGGCTGGGACAGGAGGAAGCACCGCGCGCCGCCCGAGGGCTGGGCGCGGGGGATGGGAAGTGGTGGCGCTGGCCTTCGGTGGCTTCTTGTTACAGGGCCGCTGAGGGGGCAGGATGGGAGGCTAGAGGCCAGTGTCGCCACGTCACGGAGGCCACTGCAGGCCCCGCCAGTGGAGGGGTGGCCCCCTGTGGCCCCTCGCTTCCTGGAGCCCCCAGGCCCCTGCCGACCCCCCACTGTGGGGGTCACTGCCCCTGTGCTCTATTTTGTGGCCTCTGTCAAGGTCACTGTCCTGTATGGGGCAGGCCCGGGTTGGGGAGTGGGCTGTGAGCAGGCCTCCGAGCCAGGCGCCGGCCCTTTCCAGAAGCACAGCCCTGCCTCCCCGCCCGTGGTCTCGTCAGCCCTGGGCCTGCTCCCCCTGCGCCGAGCGGGGCCCGTCATCGGTCCCCAAGGGGTCCCGGGGCCTGCGGCTCAGCACCTCCTGCTGCCCCCCCCCCAGGTCCCAGAGGTGCTGGCGTGGGAAGGGTGGCCAGGAAAAGGGAAGGAAAGCTGGGGCGGGGGGCCGTGAGTGGAGCGGGCAGGAGATCCACATCACCCCCCGAGGATGTGTGGGCTTTTGGGGCGCCACCAGGAGGGCCCTGACCGCCCAAGCCCTGGGTTTAGGGGACCCACTCGGCTCCCGGGTCAGTAACTGTGCTGGCCTGGTGGGGACGGAAGCAGAGGGGGATGCAGAGAGGCAGAGCACGCCCCCCACCCGGCCTTCCCGCCCCCTCCTCTATCCCCCTCCCCCTCCCACTCCTCCATCCCTCCCTCCCGCCTCTCCCCCTTTCCCCGTTTCTCCTCCCCCTCTCCCCCTTTCCCCTCCCCTCCCCCTCTTCTCCCAGTGGTGTGTGCGCACACACTCATGCACACACATGCTCTCACACACTTGCACGCACCCGCCCATCTGGTGCAGCCTGTCCCTGTCACGCCCAGTGCTGCCCTTATGCCCTGGGAACAGGTGGTTTCCAGTGCAAGCTGCCTGTCCCCGGAAACCCGCAAGTGTTTTCACGCAGAGCGGGGGGCTTAGGGGGATGGCTGAGCACTGGGGGCGCCCTGGGACCGGCCACCACCTCCTGAGTACGTGGCGATGGCTCCGAGGTTGGCGAGACGCGGGCTTTAGGGGCAGCCCTGCGCGGCCCAGCACCCCTGCTTCTCTAGGCCGGGGGCTGCCATTCACGGGCACAGCGAGGGGTGAGCAAGACATGAGCATACAGCAGGCGCTCGCTGTGCCTGAGCATACAGCCGGCGCTCACAGTGCCTGAGGAGGTGCAGCCTGGCCCCGTGGCCTCTGCACCCAGTCGGGAGGGCCGTGGATGCCTGCACGTCCGTCGACAAGGACCGGCTGCCCTCACACCCGGGGCCCTGCCCTGCGAGCCGACTCGAGACGTGGCCTCGCCGCAAAAAGGCCTCGGCGCCTCCCCCCGAGAAGCCTGCGCCCACGTCGCGAGCTGGACGTGGACGCAGCGGCCCCCGCGGGGGGAGCAGGCCTGGGGCGTCATCACGGGCCCTCGACTCGGGTCCTTAGGGAGAAGGAGCAGGTGGAGGGTGGAGCGACACCCCCCACGCCGTGGCACCCCAGCACCCTGCGAAGTCGGCACCAGCCGCCCACCCAACTCCCCAGGGCACAGAGAGGAGGGCCGCCCGGGCCCCACTGGCCTCCCAGGTGGGGAAACTGAGGCTCAGAGAAGCTCGGCCGCTCGTCAGCTGTGGGGCTGACGCGTCGTGGAGCAGATAAAACCAGGCGGTGGGGCCGGCGGCGGCACGCGTCCAAGGCTGAGGGAGCGCGGAGCCCGCAGGAGCGGGTTCGTGTGTTAAGGTTGTTTCCTTTGGAAGTGTGTAGAGAGGAGCCCGCGCAGGACGCAGGCCGCCACCCGCCCGCTCTCCAGCCAGCGACCCGGGAACCTTGCCACGTGTCAGTTCTCGTCCCGAAATAAGGGTGTGGGGCGGGGCCTCTCTGTCCTGCGGCCTCGAGCCTGCAGCCGCGGCAGGCCTTGGCCTTCACTTCCGGGGCCCGGTGTGTTCCGGAGTCAGGGGCATCAGCCCAGAGCGGCCGCTGCACCTCGGCCTCGGGACCTGCCGGCTGTCACTGCCCCCAGCCCCAGGCACCAGCGAGCGCCGGTGGTCCTGGAGGCCGGGCTCCCCGCCCCTGTGCCCTGGACGTTCAGCGTCTGTGGACGCTGAGCGCAGGTTCCGTTTGGGGGTGTTGGAGCGGTGGTGGCGTGTGCACTGTCTTGACCACTGCGGGCGCTGGGGCGTCACCTCAGGCTGGAGGCTTCCTTGCGGGTGGCCACGACGCTCGTCCCCAGGCCCCCGTGGCCGGTTTCTGGCCATGAAAACCACTGCCGCGCTTGTCGATGGACTAGCCAGGCAGACTCAGGCCGGGGGGCTCCGTCACCCGCCTGCTCCTGCTTGGGTTCCAGGGAAATGACCTTTGAAGAAGGGTTTCTGCCTGTAAAAAGTTTGAGAACGCTGTGCTTGAACGTGATGAGTTATGCCAAGCCGTCGAGCGCATGCAAAAAGACGAGTGCGCGCAGCCTGGAAGCAGCAGGCTTCCGCATCAGCCCAAGCCTCCAGTGGGCGGGCTTTCCTCAGAGGCCTCGAAAGTGCTGGGGCGACCGTGGGGTGGGGGAGAGGGGAGGCCGACCGGGGGCGAGTCCTTAACACTTGTTAAAAAAGAAGTCCTTTTTGCGCACCCAGCGAGGACCTGGGGTTGGCAGCTCTTGAAATCAAGAACGTTTGGTGGGAAGTGGATGTGGCTCAACTTAGGGCGTCCGTCTACCACATGGGAGGTCCGTGGTTCAAACCTCGGGCCTCCTTGACCCGTGTGGAGCTGGCCCATGCGCAGTGCTGATGCGCGCAGGGAGTGCCGTGCCACGCAGGGGTGTCCCCTGCATAGGGGAGCCCCACGCGCAAGGAGTGCACCCGCGTGAGAAAATAACAGCCTTTGGTGTTTTCAGCCTTTGACCTTGGCCTTGGAGAGCTGTCAGGTTTATCAAAACAAGTCACAAAATGAGAAACCACAGGAGGAGCTGGGGGGCGTGCGCCTGGCCCCGGGGGCCCGCCGGCGGTGGCTCACGCGCTCCGGTCTCTCCCCAGTGCTGCTCACCGCCGTCAACTGCTACAGCGTGAAGGCCGCCACCCGCGTCCAGGACGCCTTCGCCGCCGCCAAGCTGCTGGCGCTCGCGCTCATCATCCTGCTGGGCTTCATCCAGATCGGGAGGGGTAAGTGCCTCGCGCACCCCTCGCGCCCGCCGGGACCACCGTGCCTGCCACCCCAGCACCGTGGGCTCGTCGGGGGTCCCACGCCGGCCACGCCCAGGACGCTTGGCCTGCGCAGCCTCGAGTCTCCTCTGGGGACGGAGGACACGGCGTTGGGACCGCCGTTGGTGAGTCACGTCTGCGCACGCACCCAGGGAGGGCAGGAAGCAGGCCGGGCTCTCAAGGGCGTCGGAGCACCCCGCCACCCCAGGCTGGCCCCTGCCCGCTCCTGGGGCTGGACCTGCAGCCCCCTCCCCTGGGGAAGCACGTGAGCGGGTGGGCGGCTGCCCCCATCCTTGCCGGGTCTCCCTCGCCCCTCATGCGGGACGCAGCCCCATGGTGGGTCACATGGGTGCAGCTCTTGCCCCCACCTCCCCCCACACAGCCTGCGGCAGCCGCAGAAGGCGCATGCGTCGTGGTCACTGGGGGCTCAGAGCTCTCCACCGGCTGCAGTCGGCCCAGCGAGAGCCCTCCGGGAGTGGGGTGTGGCAGGCCGGGGGCATGAGGGGCTGGCGTGTGACCCTGGTGGCTCCACGTGCCCGGGGTACACGAGTGTCGCCTCCTCTTGGTCAGGTGGGCACCCCGAGCTGCGCTCCACGCAGGACCGGGCCGCGGTAGATGAGGGAGTTGGCCGGCGCCGTGTCCCCGCAGGGAGGGCGCAGCAAGCCGGGGTGTGCAGGAGGCGAGGGTGCAGGGCCCACCCCCCTGGGCAGCGCAGCCTTGAGGGCCCCTGGGGGGTCCCGACTTCCATGGCACAGCCGGGCACAGAGCAAGCGGGGGGCTGCCGCCCACTCCCACCACGTCGTTGGGGCCGAGCTGCCCGCAGCGGTGTTTGCTGGGTGGAACGAGGAGATAAAAGGCAGGAATCCGGAGCGGGGGAGTGGATTTCTTTGTGAAAACAAATTTCAGTTGGGACAGCAGAGCGCTTTGTTCCCCTGGAGTACATGCCATGGTTATGAACCTGCTTGCAGTTGAAAGCGTCCCCCCGGGTCACTCCTCTCCAGACGTGGGGGCACGGTCGGCCTGCGCATTCCTGAGCCTTTTTGTCTTTCCGGAGCTCGTTCTGGTTTGCGGCGGCCGAATGCCTGCGCTGGTGGAGGGCGCATTGTTTAAACGCTGACCGCCTCCTCCCCCGTCGCCGGCCTCGTTCCCTTTGGGCACCCCGCCCGCCCCCGCCGATGGCCTCTGTGCCCTGGCCGTGCCTGGACCAGCTCAGCCCACGCCCCTGCGTCTCTCTCACCTCCCCCGGGCCCCCTGGACTTCTGCTCTGCCTGACCTTGGCATGCGGAGCGAGCCCGGGGCTGAGAGCGCGTGGGCCGGGAGGCCGGCGTCGGCTTTGAGTCCAGCCACGGGACCTGGGCAGCTCCCCGCAGCGGCAGAGCCCTGGGACCTGTGGCGGCGGACGCGGGCAGGGCCTCGGGCCACGCACTGGCGGCCCTGCTCGTCCTGTAGCCCCCTCTGCACCTGGGTCCCCAGCCGCGCGGGACGGCGAGGCCGCCGTGACTTGCTGGGGCCACAGCCCTGCCAAGGGAATGCATGGCCCTTCCCTGGAGCAGTGGCCGGGCAGAGCGGACAGCGGCGCAGACGACAGGGTTTCCGTAAAAACTCCCCTTTTGCGCGGTGTTTCACTCGGGGCGGGTTATGCCCGGGGAGCTGCCGCTGGGACGGACGCTGCGGGAGGCTAAGGGCTGCACCCCGGCTGACCCCGAGCCCCCGGCAAAGGGCAGCCCACGGCCCCGCCATGGCCCTGCTTCAGGAACGGCCCCTGCGCGGCTGCTTCCGGCTCTCGGGAGACCCGGGCTCTTCCGTGGCCTGTGCCCGCCCCTCATGGGACCCTGTGAGGTCCAGGGCCACCAGAGACGGGCTGCGCCTGCTCGGGAGGCTCGCGGTCCGGAATGGAGCAGGCGTGGGTGGTGGTGACTGGGGGTCAGCCCGTCCTGTCCGTTGTCCTTCCTCTGTGGGTCATTTTGTGACCATCCACTGGCCCCGTCCTCAGTTTCCCCTCGTGGAGGACAGAGGCTCCCGCGCTCGGAGCACGCTGCAGGTGGAAGGGAGCCGCCCACCAGCGGGACTGCACCCCGGAAGCCCATGTCCCCCCCTTCCTGAGTTGGGGCTGTCCCCGGGCTCAGGACGGCCCCTCCACGGCTGCCCACTCCGTCAGCAGAGAAGGGGACTGAGCCTCGCCCGCTCCCCCGACCCCTCGGGTCCAGGGCAGCCCCTCGCCTTGCACTCGCTCCCGGGCAGGACGGCGTGCTGGGCTCTCCATGCTCCGCCAGGGCGGGCGGCTGTGGCACCCAGCAGCAGTGTACAGGGCGTCCTGGCCATTCGGCCCCCAGCACCTTCCAGGGCGTTCCCTGCGTGTGACGACCCAGCAGGAAAGCCATGCGCAGCAGCCCCGGCTCCCCAGTGCAGTGCCAGGGCGCATCGCCGCGTCGGGCCTGCGAGGGGTCTCTGGCGACAGGCTGGCAGCCCCCCCCCCCCGACGTGCGGCCCAGGCAGGAGCCAGCCGTGGCCCCGAGCCGGCCGCCAGGTCCTCCCACCAGCGCAGACGCCCGTGGGATCCTGCTCGGGGCCCCGAGAACGAGGGCTGCGCGGCCCTTGCTGTTCAGGCGAGAATGGGTGGGTGGGCTGGCGCTCAGCCCATGGGCGGAGGCTGCCTCAGCAGCTGGCGCACCTCTCCCCGACCCCAGCTGTGGGGACGTGGCCTGGGGCCTCTCGGGGGGCTGTGTCCCGTCACAGGGCACGTGCTCACCTGTGCGCTCCTGCCAGAACGCGCCCAGGGGGCCTTGGGGCCCAGCAGCTGGCAGGTGTGTTTAACTTGTTGCCCGGAGAGCGCTCGCCCCCGCAGTGGTGCTTGTCGAGGCGTTTGGCTCCGGGAGCTTCTGGAAGTGTGGCCTGACCTGGGCAGCGCCCTCTGACCCCGCGCTCCATTCTGCCCCTTGGGTCTTTGCCAGGTGACGTGTTAAATCTGGATCCCAGATCCTCGTTCAAAGGCACGAAGCTGGAGGTGGGGAACATCGTGCTGGCGTTGTACAGCGGCCTCTTCGCCTACGGCGGATGGTAGGTTCCGGAATGCCTGGTCCCTCGGCCGTGGGAAACAGGGCCCTGAAGTCCCGGGAATCCCGGCCCTCTTGTGCACCCATGGCCGGGTTGAGAGAGCGTGCGGGAAAATAAACGCACACACGCACCTTGAAAAGGGGAAGTACAGCCAGCAGCAGGCGTGCGCCCCGGAGCTCCGAGGGGCCCCGAGCCGCCCTGGGCGCTCTTCAGAGCTGCGTGTCTCGGCCCCGGGCAGGTGGGCCTGCAGGCGCATCCTCCCCCTCGCTGATGGACAACTTCCTAAGCCGGGCCCGGCGGTTCCAGCCTGCTCCAGCTGCAGAGGGGGTGCCGGGAGCCCGTGGCTCTCCCACACGACCGCCCCGGGCCCCCAGCCGTGCGGCCCCTGCCCTCCAGCCAGGCTGAACAGTGCAGACGAGAGCACAGGGGCATGGGAAACTGCTGCTGTGGCATGCAGTGGGGGCAGATGCGGCAGGGCGGGCGGCGGAGAGGGCCGCCTCGGGCCTGCACGGGCGGGGGAGCAGAACTTCAGAGCGGACACTCCATTAACCACGTCCTGAATTGCCTCCCAAACCCGCCTGAGTTCAGGTCCACCCGGGTGAGCAGAACTGCCCAGGGGCCCCGTTACCACCTCTGAGTTTCTTCCCCCTTAGCCTTTAGCCCCAGGAGATCTGGGAGCCAACGCACCAGAGTCAGAGCCGCATACCCAGCAGGTCCAAAAGGACAGAGAGAGGGAAAGGGGCAGGCACGGCCCTGCCAGGGCTATGCCTCCACCTCGGGGGCAGTAGTAGCTGCCCCTACAGGAGGAAGGAGGCGCAGGCTGCCCTGCGCAGGTGGCACCGGCGTTCCTGCTGGGTTTTCCTGTGTGCCAGCGGGACTCCCTTTGCCCCAGGGCAGAAACCCAGTCCCTGCCCCTCAAGCTGATGACAAGGGCCCTGGGTGAGGAGGCGATTGCGGAAGCAAGTTGTAGCTAAACCCTGCTCTTTACGTTACAGGAACTACTTGAATTTTGTCACAGAAGAGATGATAAACCCCTACAGGTGCGTGCACACGCGGGGGCGTTGCTGTTCGTGAGTGCACGAGAGGAGCGAGGTCCGTGGGTCACTCGGTCTAGGCCCAGTCCTGCGCTCCCAGGAGCGTCGGGGGAGGGTGGCGCTGGGCCCTGGCCGGCGGCAGCGACCACAGGGTGCGGGTGTGCCGTGCACCCTCCTCCCGAGTCCCCCGGAATCGTCGGCACGCCAGGGACGCCCCAGCTCTCCTCCCCTGGGCATGTGCAGGAGCAACACCAGCTTGCCAAGGGCCGCGCCCCACGGGGACCCACCGGGGGCGCAGGCGGCGACCCCCGGGCCAAGGGCTCGTCAAGCCAGGGGGATCCAGGAGCGCAGGTCAGCCCTGGGCCGCGCCACCCCAGCAGGACGCAGGCCAGGTCCGTCTGCGAGGCTCCAGGGACGGCTGGGGGTGGCGGCCACGGCGCTGAGCCCTGCCCCCGCGGTGCCCTCGTGGCTGCTCAGAGATGTTTCCGGAGAGGCACCAGCTGGAGGAGGGACGTGGAGCAGAGCTCCCGCCTCGCTGTGTCTGGCCCCCCGCCGAGGGCGTGCGTGCCAGCGGAGGCCTTGTTGGGTCTCCCAGGAGGCGCGTCTCGGGAACGCCCCTGTCCCGGGCCGCATGCCGACTCCACGTCCCTCCCGCGCCTTCCAGAAACCTGCCCCTGGCCATCATCATCTCCCTGCCCATCGTCACGCTGGTGTACGTGCTGACAAACCTCGCCTACTTCACCACGCTGTCCCCCGAGCAGATGCTGGCCTCGGAGGCCGTGGCCGTGGTAAGGCGCCTGCTCGGCCCGCCTGGGGTCTCCGGGAGGCGCCGCCCTGGCCATAATCAGTAGCTGCCGGAATCAGTTGCCAGGCCAACCGACAGCGTGCGCTGGGGTTCTCAGCTGCGGCTGCGCACGCTCGTGGCTGCGCGTTCACGCCACGAGGGGCTGCAGCATCCCGGTGCCCGAGCCCAGGCCGGAGCGGCTTGGTGCTGGCCCCGCGTGAGCCGGGCGTGGTCACTTCAAGTGCCCGGGTGCTTCGCCGGCATGGGGCCCCTCCAGGCGGGGCCCGCTGAGCCCATTGTGGGGAGCTGGGGGGAGGGCGAAGGGGACCCCAAGTCCTCATGGGAGCAGGAGTGAAGACCCAGCAAGGCGAGTGCAGCAGAGGGCCGGGGACGGCACGCCCAGCCCGAGCCGCCAGGGACCTGCAGCAGCGTCCACCCTCTGGCCGCTGGACGCCAGCCAGCCCCCACGTGGGCAGGGGGTCCGCGAGGCGGGAGCCCCCGTGGAAACGGGCCCTCAAAGACCTTCCAGGGGCCAGCCTCAAGGGCAGGGGACCAGGCGGGCTGTCCTGAGCGTGCCCCTGGGGCCCAGCCCCCCCCCCCAGAGCCCCAGTGGGTGGGCCGCTGCGGGGACTAGAAAGTGCTGGAACACTGGTGAGCCAGCAGCCCCCCACCACCCTTCTGAGTGGGCGAGGGCACCCCAGAGCCCCGGGACTTAGGGTCAGGCTCTGCCCGTGTCCTAGTACCTACTGTGTGCTGCACCGGGGGCAGGGCAGAGGCCAAAGGTCTTACTGTGTGCTGGTGTGGGCCGGGGGCGGTCAGCACAGGGCCCTGCTCACTGGGCACGGGGATGCATGGGGGCTGGGGGCAGGGGCCCGGGGCCGGGCAGGGCGGCCAGCTGGGCAAAGGGCTCACCTGCACCGTGTCCCCCAGGACTTCGGGCTGCAGCACCTGGGGGTCATGTCCTGGGTCATCCCCATCTTCGTGGGCCTGTCCTGCTTCGGCTCGGTCAACGGCTCCCTCTTCACGTCCTCCAGGTGAGCACCCCGCGTGCGTGCGGCCCTCTGGGAGCCCCGGCAGGACACTGGGGGGACGGCCAGCAGCCCCTCGCCCCCCGCCCCGTGAGGCGGCAGCTGGGGGCTGTCCTGGAGCTCCCTGCAAGGGGGGTGAGCAGCGGCCTGAGCCGGAGCCCCGTGGCCGGGCCCTGGCTGACCACTGCCGCGCTCCGCCCACAGGCTCTTCTTCGTGGGCTCCCGGGAGGGCCACCTGCCCTCGGTGTTGTCCATGATCCACCCGCGCCTGCTGACGCCCCTGCCCTCCCTCGTGTTCACGGTAAGCAGGGCCTGCCCCTCGGGGACGGTCAGCGGGCGGCTCAGACCACGGGGCTCCCAGGGGTGGGGCGGGGGGCGCAGCAGCCCCTCGGGGAGCCAGCGCGGGGCGTACCCGCTCGCCGCTGCCGCCCTCCACCAGCCTGGCTACGACCGCCTTCCTCCCAGGGCCGGCTGTGGAAGGGCCCGAGCGCGTGGCCCAAGTGCGGCGTCCGGCCCCGAGACCGCGCCTGCCCGGCTCTCAGGCCTCAGGCGCTTGCCAGGCTTCTCCCTTCCGACGGGCGCTCGCGGGCGCCACGGGGCGCCCCCCGCACCCACCCCTCACCCGCCCGGCTCTCTCTGCGCAGTGCCTCATGACCCTGCTCTACGCTTTCTCCAACGACATCTTCTCCGTCATCAACTTCTTCAGCTTCTTCAACTGGCTGTGCGTGGCGCTGGCCATCATCGGAATGATGTGGCTGCGCTACAAGAAGCCGGAGCTGGAGCGGCCCATCAAGGTGAGCGGCGCCCGGGCCCCGCGCGGGCCAAGCCTCCCCAGAACCCGCGGCCGCCCCGGAGCCCGCTCCTCCCTGGCCTGGCACGGCGGGGCGCCGGCTGGCGGGGGGATTCCAGCCAGCGCTGGGGTAGAGGGAGCAGGGCCACATGTGGGAGGACGGAGGGGCTTCGCCAGCAGTGCCGCCATGCTGCGCAGCCCAGGGCCACGTGGCACGTGCACTGCGCGGCGGGCCTGGGGCTGCAGGCCCCCGGGGCCGTGAGGCTGGACGCCGGCGGGGGCAGCTGAGCGGGCCAGCGTCCCGCCGAGGGCGGCCTTGGTGAGGGGTGGCCCGTGGGGGCCACGCAGCGCCTGACCGCCGCCCGCCCGCCCGCAGGTGCACTTCGTGCTGCCGGTGTTCTTCACACTCGCCTGCCTCTTCCTCATCGCCGTGTCCTTCTGGATGACGCCGCTCGAGTGTGGCATCGGCTTCGCCATCGTCCTCAGTGGCCTCCCCGTGTACTTCGTCGGCGTCTGGTGGAGGAACAAGCCCAAGTGGCTGCTCCAGAGCATCTGTGAGTGTCCGCCCCCCGCCCTGCCCCCGCGCAGCTGGACGTCACGTCCCGGGGCCCGGGGTCCACGCCAGGCCCAGGGCAGGCTCCAGGGACGCCTCACCCCGGGGGCCCGTCCCGGGCAGCAGCAGGGCAGGGACGCTCCAGGTGCCCCGCCCTGACCCCCTGCCTGCGGCGGGGACTCGGGGGTCCCCGTGAGGTGCCCTCTCTCCCGGGGCCCCCTGCGGCAAGTACCCGGCCGGGATGGTTGCCCATGTGCGCGCTGGGGCCCGGCGGTCCCCAGTGTCCCTCGTTGGTGGCTGCGTCCTCCGCCCCACCCCTGCCTTCCCGTGGTCCCCCACCCCCACCCGATGACGTCTGCAGAGGCCCCCCCTCCACATTTGGAGGCCCTGGGTGGACGTGGGTTTGGGGGCATGAGTCGCCCCCTGCCGTGCAGTCCTGTGCAGCCCCCCCAGGCCGGGGTCGGGTGGGGCTGTTAAGTCCTGTGCGTGCCGCCGGGCGGGGCCGGGCTGGGCTGCGCACCCCACTGTGAACCGGATTCCCCGGCCGGCCTGTGGGGTCACGCGCGGTCACGGGCCGCACACAGCACTGGTCCTCTGCGTGACGCCAGAGCGGCAGGCGCCCCCAGGAAAGGGTCCACGGGGCCTCCGGTGCGGCTCATGCTGCGCGCAAGCGCGGGTTTTAAACGTGCAGCCAGGAGGCTTCACGAGCCGGCCAGCCCCCGGCTTTTCTGAAGGTTCCGGAAGGCACAGTGGTGCTGGGTGGGAGGAGGGGCTGCGGGGGCCACCAGGCGTGGTCTCCGGGGCCTGCGCCAACTGCCTCTCCTCTCCCCAGTTGCCACCACCGTCCTCTGCCAGAAGCTCATGGAAGTGGTCCCCCAGGAGGCCTGAGAGGCCACAGGCGCGCAGGACAGGCCGACGTCACCGCGAAGCATCCGCCCCAGGGAGCAAGTCCTGCCCCCCACTCCCAGACAGCCGCGCCGGCGCTGCCGGCCGCCCACCTCGCGCCACCGCCCAACGGCGGGCACCGCGCAGACAGGCCGAGGACACCCAGGGAGCCGGCGGTGGAGAAAGCCACGGCCCTGGCCAGCGGCAGGCCCAATGGGTCCTTCCCTCCTTAGTTTACTTGTATTATTTTTATGACTTGAATTTTGGATCTTGGGTTGAGTAGGTGCTGCGAGGTCCTTCCTAAAGCAGTGGGTGAGGGTGAAGTGGGGCAGGGGCTCCCCACGCGCCCTGAGCGCGCCCGGCCTGGACGCCCGGCGGCCGCTCCGAGAAGCATCTCCAGGACCCTCCAGCCCCCGAACCGCACTACTGAGACGGGCAGCGCCAGGCGGTGGGCTCGCACTGACCGAGCAGCTGCTCCCGCCCCAGGCGCCCCGCGCCCCCGCTGACGCTGGGGTCCAGCCATATGTGTGTGTTTTGTT